>NC_056744.1:44027536-44047536 GCF_019279795.1 Protopterus annectens | reverse complement strand
GCTAGGCAGGTCAGCGATTGAACTGTCATCCTAGGGTGACTAATACAGCACAGTGACATGATCTGACCAGATAGGGTTTAACAATAGGAGACAAGCAGATGTGGTGGTGAAGACAGGATTAAGTATTTTGGTGTCTCTAGTCGGAGAGGGTACTATTTGATCAAGGAAGGTTGCATTGATATTGTTTACAGATAGTAGGATACAAAGAAGTTCAAGATTCCTGCCCTTGTCAATATGTCTAGAAGTGATGGCAATTCAGATAAAGATAAACATGTCACTGCCAGCATTAGTATTATTTTTGTCTGTGTACCTAAATGAGTGGTAGGCAGTAAAAAGAGCAATGGAACCAGGTTTTAGAAACAATACATATATACCCATGCTTTATGTAGTCAGCAATACCTTGGAGAAGAGCATTTTCTTATTTAAGCTCCAAGTATTAAGCAGCACCACATTGATATTTGTCAGATTTTGGTTTACATTGACAAGTTTAGTAGCCTCAGCAGACTGACATTGTCTAAAATGAGGCACAATCAGAGAATTTCTCAGCCGGCATGCAAAACCCTGAGGAAATAGATTGCAGGCAAACACTGGCAAAGCAGGAAGGCTTGCCTTCCCTCTCACTCCAGACTGACACAGAATGGGCCCCATCAGAAATATACCAATAATTAAGCCAATTAATAAAGTCAGTCATCTTTTGTTTATATTTTGGCATCGTTCCCAGTAATGCTATACTGCTCAAGAATAGTCTCCTTCCTTACAGATATACTCAGAAAGCTCCATCTTGTCCCTCTTCATATAATTGATGGGGTATATCACAAGCCATTCATGCTCATAAGAAGAATGACCAGGCTTGCTTCATAGTTGGATGTGGGGACTTCAGTGCCCTGGTGATATAGAAAATTCCAGCACCCGAAAAGTGTGCCACACTATGGAATCTCCTACAGTAAGTAATTTCCTGTAGAGCCTGGCTAAACCTCTTTGTACTCTGTTATATGAGGTGGTGGTGAATAAAAATATATGTGGTATAGAATGGGTGTGTTGCTAATGTTTGGCTGATGTTCAAGTGATTACAGTGCTGTGCCGAGAAGATCTATAACATTTTAGAAGTGATTTTTGTAGCATCTTAACATAGAAGGCTTTTATGTATGTCTTATTTTCGGTGGGTGTGGTGTTAGCATGTGTACTGATGACCAGTTTTTGTGAGAGAGTAAACTCATTTGATATCCACCTCTAAATCTAAAAATTGCAGCTTGAGGGTGGCCATGGTGGTGCAGCGGTTAGTGTTGTTACCTCACAGCAAGAGGTTCTCCGGTTTGATTCTTGGCTGGGGTGCCTTCTATGCAGAGTCTGCAAGTCTTCCCTGTGGTTGCATGGGTTTTCACTGGGTGCTCCAGTTTCCTCCCACATCCTAAAGACATCCTGTAGGTAGATTGGACACACTAAATTAGCCGTTGGGTGTGAGTGTGTGCGTGCATGTGCCTTCTGTGGAAGGTTAGGCACTGGGCTGGCAACTCGACATTGTAAAACTCCACTGTGGACCATTGTTCTACTGTGGTGACCCCTAACTGGGATAAGCTGAAAGACAAAGAAGAAAAAGTAACAGGTGGGGATTCATTCAAGAAAAACAGGACTTCCATGCCTCATAAGAATGTATTTTAAGCTGGAGTGTGCCATCTGCTGCATGTGACATTGCACCACAGTCCATACTTTAACCCTGCTACTGATATTGTCTTACTGGTTGTTCAGGTGGAAGTCAAAGAACCTAAGATATTATATGCAGAAAGTATGCAGCCTCAAAACATATACAACACAAATAAAGTAGAAATAACTAAAAATTAAAATCAGGCTTATGAAAGCAAAATACACCAATTTAAAACTTAAATTATACTTAGTCCATATATATATAAATATATATATATATATATATATATATATATATATATATATATATATATATATATATATATATATATATATATAGCTTTTTACAATACTTCCAGCATAATGTTTAGCCATGGTTCTGCAAAATTTTCATGCAAATTCTGTTCATTTCTTTAACATCATATATAACAGGGTTTTTTTATTATTTTTCAGTCCTTTGAATATAAATGAATTTTCTGTGAAATAAACAACTAGGTTTCCACTCAGTAAAAGTATAATACATGCATTATTCTTAATATGTCAATCTCTCTTTCCCAAGTCCAAAGACAATATTTTCTTGACAGATACACTTTTTCCCATTTTACAATCAACTATTTCTCAAAAACATCTTATATAAGAACATCTAAAAAGTAACAGTCCTACAGATCTCTTAGAGTTATGCTTACTTACAGCTCTGTACTCCATGTTAGTGTTCATGCCCACTCTCGTGCTAAGACATCTATATGACATCCCAGTTAGAAATTCTAATTATTTTCTCAAGTGAACCTTCAGTTGGATAAGAGTGTCAAAGCATTAAATGTCAAATAACAAAACTCTGAATGTTTATCTTAAAGTGCCAGAATCTTGAATTGCAAGTCATCATACTGTCTTTTTAGTAAGTGGTCAGCTAGGTAAGCCTATATATGCACTAAAAGATGTGCACTTTATAGAAATAATCACAGTTTCAGAGCATTGGGAGGCATGATCTCATTGTATAAGTGTTTTACATTTTCCCTGGGAGTGAGGAAATATCTGTTCAGTGAACAACCTTCAAGCCTAACTGTGCTTACAAAATGGGCAACCATATTTTTGATATACATTAACTTTGGGATCACATAGCTTATTTAACAAAAACTAAATGAACAAATACATTAATTACTTTTAAAGAAAATCACATGTTAACATTCTATTTGATATAAAATAATCCTTTTACCAAAATGGGATGACTTTGAAGTGGAAAAGTAAGTAGATGGTACCAACAATAAATCAAAAATATGTCTGAAAAATAGTACCATGCAGGTTTATAAATAACAATGCCATGTTATTTCAAATACACACCAAATCTTTTAAGCTCACTTTATGAAGTGATGGGAAGGCACAGTTATTATTTCATTTAAAAAATTGCTTCTAAATTTAATCTGTTTTTATATTAGTATTATAAGTGCACTGTGGCATAAACGGTTTAAAATGGCATGAAACACTTGGTTTTAAAATGATTCTGGTTAACATGGTAAATCAGGCTGCAGTTTTCCACATATCCAATGACATCTTAAATATACAACATCTCTAGATTGAATCACGTAGTCCAGATTCAATAAATTCTCTAAATGTAATAACATAAGCATCATATTGTTATTAGTGTCAGGGCCTGCAAAGGCTGAATTAGATGTTTAGGGTTTGTGTAATGCACCCACTGCTGCATACAGAAGCAATCATTTTCTATCAAGCACATCTAGTGAGCAAAACCAAGAATTTAGTTCTTGTCTGAGCTCTATCCCATTCTATTCCCACTCTCATTTCTGTTCTGCAGTTTGAAATAAGAATTGCCCATCTCTGTGACAAACCATAAGCTTGCAAATAATATTTTCTTGAGATTGTCTACATTATCTCTGTTCTTCAGGCAATTAGTTAGCACACCCTGGCCTGATACAATCTTACTGTGTCTACCTGATGCTGTGGTGATGTATATTAAGCTATGTTGTGATGAAAATCTAGTGCGATTCAATAAACTCCATGTAGGCTTTGCACGTAATCTACACAGCGTTTATTAGATAGTGCGATGAGCAGCACTCATCGCATATTCATACTGCTCATCGCACTTGCACAAATACAAGCATGGGTTCATGGCCAACAGCAGTTTCTCCAGCTAGGAAACCGTGCACAGCAGCACAAGCACGGAAACAGGATGCATTCAGGTTTGCTTATAAACAAACTCTCTTGGCGAGATTGCACGGACAGCCACAATGACAACCAGGGTAAGCATACTGCAATACCAACAGTAATAACACAGTAAAGAAACGTGTACTCACTGCAATGTATAACAAATTATTTGACGAATGAAATAATGGGGGGGGTTAAACAGGAAGGGCAAATAAAAGGAAATGTGCACTGGGCAGGGAAAGTGTGCTGATGAAAATGGGCCCAGACGTACGATAGGAATGAATAAAGAGTCAGAGGGGATGGTAACTATGTCAATATCACCAAAACAGGATATGTAAGTTTATGTTATACATCCAGCACAAGTTAATAGCATAACAATAAGCAGATACATAGACAGCACAATACATGCTTCTGTTTACACTTCCTCAGCAAGTATATTATGATATATAACACATAAAAGAAATGAATGCCGACCATTATAATAATAATAATGATAGTAATTGTATTTATTAACAAAGCTTTCAAGTTATAAAAACTCTTTCTCAATGCTTTCAAACTATATGTCGTATACAACCACTTACATAGTTTAAATCACATTATCCAGCCAATTAAAATCATGTAAAAAAATCACATAGGTTCATAGGTTCATAGGAGAGTACTAGCCTAATGGCCCTAGAGCCTTTACAAGCCTAGCCCATAAGACTGCCCTGGTATTGTGCCATCCGATGTTAGTTTCTAGTACCTCTATCTAGCAGAGCCGCTGAAGTGATCCCCGGGGCGAATTTTCTATTTCCCATCCACTCGTCAAGATTTCTCTTGAGAGCTAGTGAGGTGCTCTGCTTGATGCGTGTGATGTGGAGGGATTGGGATTTCTTTAGCTGTAGCATATCTAACAGGGCTGGGTCAGACATGGCTTTGTAAGTCAAGAATAGATCACCTATAAGTAGGCGATATGAGACAGAGAATAACTGGAGTTTTTTTAGTCTGTCCATATAGGACATATGTTTAAGGCCCAGTATCTTCTTTGTGAGGTATGTTTGTGGTCTCTCCAGTTGTTGCAGGTGTCTGGTGAGGTACATGCCAAATGGGGCATTGTACTCAATGATTGGTCTTATGAGGGAGTAGTAGAGAGAGATGATGACCTTCTTCTTCCTGGATGCGAAACCCTTAGTAATGAGGTGAGCCACATAGAAGGGCTTTCTGACCACAGTGGCTATGTGGTGGTCAAAGGAGAGGTTGCTATCAACTTGTGTTCCCAGATCTGTTATGACACCTTCAGTGTTCAGTGGATTGCCATCGATGTGGTAATTCATGTTAACTAAGTTTTTTCCAAAGGGGATGATGCATTTTTTGGCATTGAGTTTAAGGCCATGGTTTTGGCACCAATCGTTGCTCTCGGTGAGCCCATTTTGTAGGATGTCTACATCACCTGGGGAGTTAATATTGGCTCCCAGCTTGCAATCATCTGCAAATTTGGTCAGCCAGAGACCCTTTGTGTTGGTCTGGACTTCAGAGAAGTAGATGACAAACAGGATGGGACCCAGGACATATCCCCTGTGGGACTCCACTCATGATTGGTCGGCAGTCTCACTTGGAGTTTGGTACTTTAACACGGTGGGTTCTATCTGCAAGCCTGTTTGCCACCCACCTAGTGATCTAGGGGTTGGTGCCTAGTTTAGTGAGTGTATCTATGATTCCTGAGTGGGGAATGGTATTGAAGCCTTTGGCCAGATCAAGGTAGGATGTATGAATTACCGTGCCCTCATCCGCAGCTCTGGTAACTGACTCAAAGAAGTGAACCAGGTTGAGCAGGCATGATCTACCCTTCACAAAGTCAAATTGCGTGGGATCCAGAGTTTGGAGATTCCCTATGTCCTTATTTATTAGGTCCATGATGATGTGCTCCATAGCCTTACATATGAGACTCATCAGGCTAATATGGGTCTGTAATCACTCCCCCTTAATGGCGAGAGATGACTGTAGCAGTGCGCCATTTGGCAGGGACAAAGCCTGCGCTGAGGTGTGATTGAATTCCTCCTCTTATTCTATCATTCTTTCCATTCTTCTTAGACATACTGCTGTAACCACTGCTTTCGAAATGTCTTAACTGGTAATATCTCTGTTTACAACAAAAGATGCACTAACATTTTACTATTACACTTAAATTCATACCTGGAGGGAGGATACTGAAACTCACAGCCTAATGCTAATTATCCCAAAAGGAAGTCCCAACAAATGCTAACTTTTTAATACTTAAAAATAGATGAGCGAGTGTCCAAATGCCCATGTGAAATAAAACATCTTCAAAAACATTTGGACAGTCTTAATCTAAGCACAGTAAAGATAGCACTATTACAAAAATACTTTTTTCCCCATGAAATAGTGAAAGCTTTAGCATCTTTAAAGTTGGATAAAGCCCAACATTAGGATAGTTTTGCTGCATCCTTTTAAAGAAAATACAAGTCTAAATTAATTCTAATGCTTCATGGCCTCTTAACCCAACTGCAGTAAAAGGGAACACAGATAAATATCTAAGTCAATCTAGTACTGCTGTTATTCTTAAGCCCAATCAGAACATTTGTTGGTTAAAATGAGCACCCATATATTTAATAAATACACATTAAAATAAATAACTATATCATTTATAGGATTCAACCTGGTTTCATGGAAGGAAGGCAAAGTTGAGATAAGGCAAGTTCCAGCCTCAAATTATTTCAAAATGAAGTATACCTATGCTAAAAGACTCTTTGGACACTGGTAAGGCATTCAACATTCTTCCATTTACATATACAGTGGATATAAAAATTTGACACACCCCCTGTCAAAATGCTAGGTTCCTGTGATATAAAAAAATGAGACCACAACAAATCATTCCAAAACCTTTCCCTCTCCAATACATGATGCTCAACATCCAATATACAAATAAAACATTTAATATACATTGGCTGACTGATGAGATTTAAACAATGTAAGTGGTTATATATGACATATTGTTTGGAAGCATTGGGAAAGAGTTTTTATAACTTGAAAGCTTTACTAGTAAATACAATTGCTATTATTATTATTATTATTATTATTATTATTATTATTATTATTACAATGTTGGAGATTCTTTTATTTATTGTTCTTAGTATCATACTGAGTTCATTTAGTCCTCCCTGGTTTAAATGACCACACTTCCATTAGTTGTGTGCTTAAGTTGAAGTCTTATAGTGTTTAAGGTGTGTCTAATTTTGCATAGTTTGGTATTTGTATTTCATATTTTAAGATAGCAACTGTATCTTTATTTCTTTAATTATGTCTGTTTTACACTTTGTCGTTTAGGGTCATGTTATTACACAAGGTGGGATATTTACAGATTTGTGATTATGAAGAAGTCTGATTTCACAGACAAAAGCACTTAATCTTGTAATACTTTGGTGTATTAATGTTTTTACAACTTTTCCTAGCTGTATGCACCTGACTTTGGTTGCCTTTTGGATCAGTCAATAGACAGATTTTGGTTGGGAGTTTTGTGCTCTTTTTGTGTTTGGTTCTTGGTAAAAACCTGACAGTGTTGACCAGTAAGCAGCAATGACAGAGGATGAAATGGTTTTGTTGCAACTCTGTTTCTGCCTGCCTACTACATTACATCCTTTCAGACCAAACCAATTCCCTCAGACACTGAATATGTAAGGATGCTTGCTGCTTCCCCACTGCTTTGCTGGCTTTGATCCAGAGGTTTCTTGGTACCCATGTCTCAGACACATAATATACGTGTTACATTTGGAGACCTGATTGTAATCCTCTATGTCATGCTGATTATTACTAGCATGAGTGAAACAAACAGCAATGAACTTTAACCTTTGGACTCCAAAAAAAGACTGTTTCCTGTTGTTCTTTGGGCATATAATAATTTCTGACTCTAGCTTTGCAAGAAAATGTTGATTGCAATCTACATGGCATACTGACTTTTACAAGAGACCATTAATGGATGTTCTCAGACTGACATAAAACCAATGTTGATCAATTCTTTAAAGTTACATTTCCTTCAGTAGTGAGTAATGTTCATGCAACCTGGCAGAAATGAAAACAATACTGGAAATCTAACAAACATGCTTATGTTTGATGTATGTTATCAGTCCTCAATATATGGGGCTTAAAATGTTATCTTCCGGTAAAGTAAAGATGTTTATCTGAATTATGATTGTTATAACAGCATGTTCTTAAAACATATTTTTTCTTCTTTTTTTTCTTTTAAATAGCATGCTAAATCTCTGGATGAATGGATATTAAAAGTGGGGTTAAAATTATTTAGATGTCCAATAATTGATGCTTTTCATATTCTAGTTAGATGAGACATTTAAGAAGAGAGTTTAACACAGAAGCGTAAGTGGCTCAATTACAATTTATGGTGCACAAAACATTTGTCTTTGAACGATCTTGCTAATAGCAATCTGCATTCAAAACACTTGTGATCAGCACACATTTGTGCCATCATTAGTCTGCGACTTGATAGCTTTTTATCAGAAGAACAATTTGCTGGTATACCAGTGATTTCTCTTTCTTCCATGATGGTGCAATCTGCAGTATTTCTCTGTCTCCCTCTCTCTTTATATATGTATATATGTATATATATATATATATATATATATATATATATATATATATATATATATACATACATACATACATGCATACACACACACGTCTGTGTGTGTGTGTGTGTGTGTGTGTGTGTGTGTGTGTGTATATATATATATATATATATATATATATATATATATATATATATATATATATATATATATACGTATTGGGAGGTGTAGGACTGAAGCATTTAAACCCGAATCCTGTCCACATTTGAGGTTTTGCTCTTTTGCAAACACACTTACTTAAGGTGATCATATTAAAGTCTTATAGTTGCCAGGGAGCTTAAAGGACATTATCATAAAGGGATCAGATAAAGGTGGTAATTGTTATTATGACTCGAGGACCATAAATGCATCTGCTATACTATGTGGGAGGATCTGTATGTGCCTGAATCTGTGCAGAAACAAATTATTTTATTGTTTTTCCAAGGAGTAGAAGAGGATCATATATCTTACAAGACTAGTAGCAAATTCATCTTAAGAAATCCTAGAACCACATTGATTTTTGCCCTTCCTGACATTCATGAGAATGTTGTAGACACTACAAACAGACCCACAGTGTCTGGAATAAATATCCCCCAGGGAAGAATAGGGTTATTTGTTTATTATTTATTTATTTTACATTTGTTGACTGGGATAGTCCGACTGGATACATGTCCATTTACAGTGGAGGCCTGGGGAGAAAAGCTCCAAGATTTTAATTCACACTGAACATTTAGTAAATGCTAGTTTCAAGCAGATTACAGTCATAAGCAATACCAGCATTTAGCACATATAAGTTCATAGGTTCATACTAGGCTATCTGCCCTAGGGCATTTATAAGCCTAGCCAGAATGTGTTTGGCTTTCGCCACCCATTTTAAATTTATTTTGCTATGCCCTTTTTCGAGGTTAGTATACTGTGCCTCTGTCTAACAGTGACACAGAAGTGATACCAGGGGTAAACCTACGATCTCCCATCCACTCATCAAGATTCCTCTTGAAGAGAGTCAATGGGGGACTCTGCCTAACCTGGACTGGGATTTTATTCCAGAGTGAAGGGAGCCTCTGGGTTTTGAATCTGTCCCTCCAGCATGTCCTATTTATTTCAGTGCTGAGGTTCAAGTCTCTTGAGCGCGTACTCGATGGGATTTGGATTTTCTGAGGTGCAGCATGTCCATTAATTCCGGGTTGGACATGGCTTTATACGTCAGGCACAGATCGCCTCTGAACAGGCGGTATGCCACTGAGTAGAGCTGGAGTTTCTTTAACTGGGCAGCATATGGCATCTGTTTGTGCCCTTTGATCCTCTTGGTGAGGTACTTTTGGGGTCTTTCCAGTTGCTGCAGGTGTCTGGTAAGGTACATCCCAAAAGGGGCATTGTACTCAATTATGGGCCTGATGAGGGATGAGTAAAGAGGCACGATGACCTCCCCTGATCTAGATGTGAATCCCTTCATGATTAGGTGGGCTATATAAAATGTTTTTCTAACCACTTTGGCCACGTGGTTGTCAAATGAGAGATTGGTATCAACTTGGGTCCCCAGGTCCCTAATTACTTTTTCTGTACTTAATGGATTACCACCTATGTGGTCATTTGTGGGCACTTTTGTTTTTGCCAAAGGGGATGACTATACACTTTTTGGCATTTAGCTTGAGGCCATGGCTCTGGCATCAGTTGTCTGTTTCTATGAGGCCCTTTTGGAGGATGCTTGTGTCGGCTGGTGAGTTGATTATGGCACCCAGTTTGCAGTTATCTGCGAACTTGGTCAGCCACAGTCCTTCCATGTTGGCCTGTACCTCCAAGAAATATATACCGAACAAGAGAGGTCCCAGGACTGAGCCTTCTGGGACACCACTTGTAACTGGTTTGGAGTCTGACATGGCTCCAGCAATTCTAACCATGTGGGTTCTGTCCTTGAGCCAGTTTGCAATCCATCTAGTGACATAGGGGTTTATATTTAAGCTGGTGAGCTTATCTATAATGCCTGAGTGGGGTATTGTATCGAAGGCTTTTGCGAGGTCCAGGTAGTCTGTGTGGACCACCTTCCCCTCGTCAATGGCCTTGGTGACTGTTTCAAAGAAATCAACCAGGTTTAAGAGGCAGGATCTGCCCTTAACAAAGCCGAACTGGGTAGGATCCAGTGTCTGTAGGTCCCCATTTAGTAGCTTCCTCCTTCTATTGTATAGTTTGTTTATGGCTGGGGTCCACCAGACAGGACGTCTGCCTTTGGAGGATTGGGTCTTGGTTTTATTTGAGATTGCATGATCCATGCATTCCTGAAGGTGTTCATAGAATGCGTTTATAAAGGATTCTGCGGTCTGGGACGTATTTTCCACAGGCCCGGGGACTTTGAAGGATTCCACCTCGGTTTTGAGGAGTGTGAAATTTGCTTTAGAGAAGTTTTCACTGTGGTTTTCTGGGCAGGGGGTGGGGTCGGGATGTGAATATCCAGTGAGATTAGTTTATGGTCTGATCTTACCAGTGAGGGATACACTTCTGGTCTGGAGCATAGAGTCCCCATGTTGGTGATGATCAGGTCCAGTATGTTTTCCCCTCTTGTGGGAGTGGTAACAAGTTGTTCCATAGCATTTGAGTTTATAAATTCTAGGAACCTTTGGGCTAGGGTGTTGGAGCTAGAGTAATGCTCCCAGTCTATGTTTGGGTAGTTGAAGTCGCCCAATATAATGGTGTTTGGAGAGACCTTCATGTTTTCCAGTGTTCTCAGGAAGGCCGAGTGGGGTTCCTAGGTTTGGGAGGGTGGTCTGTAGCAGGCTATAAACTGGAAGGCAGTTTTACCCACTGTTAGTTGCACATGGATAGTCTCTGATGCTTCGTGCTTTGCCACCAACCTGGAGGTGTGGGTATCTTTGATGAATATCGATACTCCCCCTCCTTTTGTGGTTCGGTCCAAGTTTTGGGGCCGAAAAGCATGGTATGAGGTATAACCTGGTAGTGCTGGGGTGCTCTCGGGAGCCCTAAACCAGGTTTCTGTTACTGCACAGATATCGATGTTCTCCATGCTAAGGAGAGTTTCGAGTGCGTGCATCTTGAGGTTTAGACTTCTGGCATTGAGTAGCATTACTCTTAGTTTCTTATCCTTGTGATACCTATGGAGGTGGGTTTGTCTTTTGAGCCTTGCCTAAAAAAGGCAGTATGGGGGTAGCAAGAGCCTTTGCCAATATCTGAAAGCCCAGGGGTGACAGGTGCAAGCCGTCCCTAGCAAAGCATCATGGCTTGTCGAGCATATCATCCCAAGCTGACAGGCATTGGATCCCCTTTGAATGACACCAGTACTTAAGCCAATTGTTGAAATTGATCATCTTGTCTTCATATTGTGGCATCATTCTTGGTGAGGGTAAGATGCTACTCAAGGTCAGGGTCATACCGGCCTGGGCTACATGCTCAGAGAGCTCCTTTATGTCTCTTTTCATGTAGTCCAGGGAGGTACATCTCAGGTCATTCACACCAGCATGGACAATGATTGAGTCATATTTGTACTTCCCTTTGAGTGACCTGAGTGCTTGTGCTATGTGGCGGATCCTAGCGCCCGACAGGCTGCTCACCGTGACCCTCTCCTTGTTCAGCCTGGTGAGCGGGACGTCAGTGTGCCTGATGAGAGAGTCACCTATTACAAGTGTATCAGGTGTGTTGTTTAGTCTTAAGGGCTGTGACTGTTCGGCACACTGGCTTTGTGAGATATGTGTTGCATGTGTTTTGTTTTGGGGTAGCGGTTGCTTGGGTGTCTGCTTTTGAGGTCTCTGCTGCTTATGCAGATCTTTATTTAGAGCCTCTGAGTATGTTTTTGTGTGATTATGTGTTTGGTTTGCTGTCGTGGTAGGTCTATGTGAGATTGGAATTGTAGTGAGTGTGGTTTCCTTCTCCTCCTGACTGGTTATGCCAGTACTGAGTTGAGAGAGCTTAGCCTCCAGTTTGGCTATATGGTTGCATCTCTCACATGTGTTGGAATTTGTTGGGAGGAGGAGAGGGTTGTCTGTGTACATGAGGCAGTTGTAACATTGCCTCAAGATTCCCAGATTCACCAGCTGGACCGGAGAGGAGATTGACAATTGACCTTTGGACATGCTAGAATAATATTGGGAATTCCTTAATAATTGAAAACAAGGGCCAGTGGGGAGTGAGGGTGTAGTGCTTTTAATTTTTAGTGCTGACTTATATAATTGCTTTAGTGAGCAAGTGCCAGGTAACTTAAGTGCAATGTGTTACAGGTAACTTAAATGCAAAAACGACAAACAGTAACTTTCTTTCAAGTGAAACAAGGAAATAAGTACAGTAAGCAATGCAGATAATATATCTGATATATAATATATAATATAACATATAATACTAACTTATTATAAAACACTTTACAAAACATAACATTATTTTCAAAGTTAAACATACATAACTTTACATTCAGGTTTAAGACACACTGAGCAGCAGTTATACAATTGACCCTTCCTGAAATGGAGTGGTAGAAAAAAGTTAGAAGCAGTTGAAGGTAAGGCACCTAATAAATAGAGAGGTCACTAGCTGGGGATAGTGCAAGGACATAACCAATGTGTTTTGAAGTATTTCTTGAGTTTGTTTTTGAACTGAGTTAGTGAGGGTACTAGGGTCAAGTCAGCTTGGAGTCCTTTTTACAAACCAGCATGCAAATCTTTCTAGCTAAGAGAATCATTACAGCTTTTTCAGATCATTTTTCCTACTGTCATTTTTGTTTATTTTTCACAATAAATAGAGCATTGTACAATTAGTGCATAATTTACTCAGAAAACACCCCAAGGCATTTTAGCAACCCTTATCCAGAAATGCCTTTTAAAAGAATAAGAGACCGCCTTTCCTCTAGTTTACTTTGCAGCATTTCTTACATTACGGTCTATGCATATAGTGTGTGTTTTCAGAATATAACTTCAGTGCAAATTTCTCTACTATCAAGCCATGACAAGCCTTAATTCAGCTACTGGGAATGATGAAGCCATAAACCGATCCTGAGAATACTGCTATCCTAAATTAGGTTCTATAAGCACTCCGATTTAGACTTATGTCTTCCTTCCCTTGTGATTGTCTAGCCTTAGTGCCCACTGAGCCTCTCCTTACCTCCCTGGCTGTCCTGACTGTTGATATCCTATACCACTGTACATTTAGATGTCATACAGTGGAATGTTAAGCTACCTAATACCAGATCATCTTTTCTCACTCAGCAACCTTTATTCAAATGTTCCAGAACTCTTGTCCCAAGATATGATTTCTCTTCCCAGGATGGGTGAGCAGTATTGAATTTACCATCCATTTACTCATCTAGTCAATATGTTCATACTCTCTTGGGCCAGCATATGGAATAATCCTGCACTTCCTGCTCACCGATTCCTACAGTTATCCATTTCTTAGCTAATTTTTTATGTCATATTCCTTTTGACTCCCATCACTGTTTTCATGACCCACTGTTTTACATCTTCCTTTACCACCATTGGCAGTTGTACCCTATTCCAAACTCTTATTTTTCTTTAGCTAACTTTTATCTTTTTTTCTAGCTTTTATCTAACTTGCCAGCTATTTTCTACAGATTTCTCTGACTTTCTATGAGTGTTTTATTACAAAATCACCACATATTCAGATTGTCCACATCTAGAATTTTACATCAGTATCACTTTGCATCTTTCCCCTTACCTTGACATTTACTGTGTTTTTATTTATTTTTTTTTGGGGGGGGGTTATACCATGCATGCACCAACTCTAAATGGAGACTTAAAATGAGTCCAACTACCATCAGTTTAATTACTTCCCCCTGCATGTCTTCTTTGATCCAAGCTTTACCTGTTGTACCCCAAGTGTCTTAGACATTTTCTTTCCCCTCCTCACTTTGTTTTTCTCTAGGACTATGTATATAACCCCTTTCTTAAGAAGACTCCATTGAAGTGTAATGTCATATTCATCCTGCTTCTCATTCTCTTCCTCCTCTTCAGCTCTTTTAGCCCATGTACCTATTCCAAAATTTCTTTTTGTACTAGTTAGCCCCCCCTCCGTCAACCACCCTCCCTCCCATAAAGCATAAATCTCTTTCATTCTTGTAAAGTTCTCCGTTGTTTTATCCATTTTCTCTACCTGACATATTGTAAGCCTTTTGCTTTTGAATCCCTTTTCTTTTTGTCATGTGTTTTAAACATAGAGGTATTTAATATATTATTCATTTATTTATTGACATTTGTTTATTGGGAAAGCCAAGCTGTGCCACAATGTACCTATTTTCAGTACAGACCTGGGGAGAAAAGCTCCAATAACTATTACACAGACTATTAGAAAAAAAAACAATAAATAGAATGTACAATAAAGCTTGTGTCTATGTTGAAATGATGGATTACATGCAATCAGAATATGAAGGTTAAGCATTTGTATTAAAATAACAGAGAACAAACTTTTATAACACAAAGTATGTGAAATTAGATGTAGGTTGAAAAATAAAGGAATAAGGGTTACTGAGATTGGAAGTAATGTTTTGAAAAGAGTATGTTAAGATGAAGAGAAAGATACAGGAACAAATGAGAGAGGTATATGCCAACAGTGAAGGAAAGGGAGAGTAGAATAACTAATAGGGACCAGTAACAGTGAGGGAAGGGGGGAGTAGAGTAAGTAGTAGGGATTAGTAACAATGAGAGAAGGGGGAGTAGCATAAGCAGTAGGGATTAATAACAGTGAGATGAAGGGGTAGTAGAGTAAGTAGTAGGGATTGGTAACAATGAGGGAAGGGGGGGTAGCATAAGCAGTAGGGATTAATAACAGTGAGGGGAAGGGGGAGTAGAGTAAGTAGTAGGGATTAGTAACAATGAGTGAAGGGGTAGTAGCATAAGCAGTAGGGATTAATAACAGTGAGATGAAGGGGGAGTAGAGTAAGTAGTAGGGATTAGTAACAGTGAGGGAAGGGGGAGTAGCATAAGCAGTAGGGATTAATAACAGTGAGGGGAGGGGGAGAGCAGACTAAGTAGCAGGGATTAGTAACAGTGGGGGAAGGGAAGAGAAGAGTAAGTAGTAGGGATTAGTAACAGTGAGGGAAGGGGAGAGTAGAATAACTAATAGGGATAAGTAACAATGAGAGAAGGGGGAGTAGCATAAGCAGTAGGGATTAATAACAGTGAGGGGAAGGGGAGAGTAGAGTACGTAGTAGGGATTAATAACAATGAGGGAAGGGGGAGTAGCATGAGCAGTAGGGATTAATAACAGTGAGAGGAAGGGGAGAGTAGACTAAGTAGCAGAGATTAGTAACAGTGGGGAAGGAAGAGTAGAGTAAGTAGTAGGGATTAGTAACAGTGAGGAAAGAGGAGAGTAGAATAACTAATAGGGACCAGTAACAGTGAGGGAAGGGGGGAGTAGCATAAGCAGTAGGGATTAATAACAGTGAGGGGAAGGGGAGAGTAGAGTAAGTAGTAGGGATTAGTAACAATGAGGGAAGGGGAAGTAGCATAAGCAGTAGGGATTAATAACGGTGAGGGGAAGGGGAGAGCAGAGTAAGTAGTAGGGATTAGTAACAATGAGGGAAGGGGGAGTAGCATAAACAGTAGGACTTAATAACAGTGAGATGAAGGGGGAGTAGAGTAAGTAGTAGGGATTAGTAACAATGAGAGAAGGGGGAGTAGCATAAGCAGTAGGGATTAATAACAGTGAGATGAAGGGGTAGTAGAGTAAGTAGTAGGGATTGGTAACAATGAGGGAAGGGGGGGTAGCATAAGCAGTAGGGATTAATAACAGTGAGGGGAAGGGGGAGTAGAGTAAGTAGTAGGGATTAGTAACAATGAGTGAAGGGGTAGTAGCATAAGCAGTAGGGATTAATAACAGTGAGATGAAGGGGGAGTAGAGTAAGTAGTAGGGATTAGTAACAGTGAGGGAAGGGGGAGTAGCATAAGCAGTAGGGATTAATAACAGTGAGGGGAGGGGGAGAGCAGACTAAGTAGCAGGATTAGTAACAGTGGGGAAGGGAAGAAGAGTAAGTAGTAGGGATTAGTAACAGTGAGGGAAGGGGAGAGTAGAATAACTAATAGGGATAAGTAACAATGAGAGAAGGGGGAGTAGCATAAGCAGTAGGGATTAATAACAGTGAGGGGAAGGGGAGAGTAGAGTACGTAGTAGGGATTAATAACAATGAGGGAAGGGGGAGTAGCATGAGCAGTAGGGATTAATAACAGTGAGAGGAAGGGGAGAGTAGACTAAGTAGCAGAGATTAGTAACAGTGGGGGAAGGGAAGAGTAGAGTAAGTAGTAGGGATTAGTAACAGTGAGGAAAGAGGAGAGTAGAATAACTAATAGGGACCAGTAACAGTGAGGGAAGGGGGGAGTAGCATAAGCAGTAGGGATTAATAACAGTGAGGGGAAGGGGAGAGTAGAGTAAGTAGTAGGGATTAGTAACAATGAGGGAAGGGGAAGTAGCATAAGCAGTAGGGATTAATAACGGTGAGGGGAAGGGGAGAGCAGAGTAAGTAGTAGGGATTAGTAACAATGAGGGAAGGGGGAGTAGCATAAACAGTAGGACTTAATAACAGTGAGATGAAGGGGAGTAGAGTAAGTAGTAGGGATTAGTAACAGTGAGGGAAGGGGGGAGTAGCATAAGTAGTAGGGATTAATAATAGTGAGGGGGAAGGGGAGAGTAGACTAAGTAGCAGGGATTAGTAACAGTGGGGGAAAGGAAGAGTAGAGTAAGTAGTGCATATATATATATATATATATATATATATATATATATATATATATATATATATATATATATATATATATAAATAAATAAGTATTGGGAGGTGTAGGGCTGAAGCATTTAAACATGAATCCTGTCCACATTTGAGGTTTTGCTCTTTTGTGAACACACTTACTTAAGGTGATCATATTAAAGTCTTATAGTTGCCAGGGAGCTTAAAGGACATTATCATAAAGGGATCACATAAAGGTGGTAATTGTTATTATGACTCAAGAGGACCATAAATGCATCTGCTATACTATGTGGGAGGATCTGTATGTACCTGATAATCTTTTAATATCTGTGTAGAAACAAATTATTTTATTGTTTTTCCAAGGGGTAGAAGAGGATCATATATCTTACAAGACTAGTAGCAAATTTGTCTTAAGAAATCCTAGAACCACATTGATTTTTGTCCTTCCTGACATTCATGAGAATGTTGTAGACACTATAAACAGACCCACTGTGTCTGGAATAAATATCCCCCAGGGAAGAATAGGGTTATTTATTTATTATTTATTTATTTTAGATTTGTTGACTGGGATAGTCCGACTGGACACATGTCCATTTACATTGGTGGCCTGGGGAGAAAAGCTCCAAGATATTAATTCACATTGAAGATGCTGCGGTGGTGGTGCTGCAGTAGCGTTGTCGCCTCACAGTTAGACATTGCCCATTCAATTCTCAGTTAGATCGTCTTCTGTGTGGCGACATGTGTGAATGGGCATTCCTTCATTGAAGGTTGTGCGTTAGGCCCGGCAAGCCAGCATGTAAAAATCTACTAACAATCATTAGCGGACCAGAGTTCCGCTGTGGCGACCCCTAACCGGGAAAAGCCAAAAGACACAACAACAACAACAACATTAATTCACATTGAACATTTAGTAAATGCTAGTTTCAAGCAGATTACAGTCATAAGCAATACCAGCATTTAGCACATATAATACTAACAACTTATAAAACATTACAGTTATAGATTACTAACAGTGAGGGAAGGGGGAGTAGCAGAAGCAGTAGGGATTAATGACAGTGAGATGAAGGGGGAGTAGAGTAAGTAGTAGGGATTAGTAACAGTGAGGGAAGGGGAAGTAGCATAAGCAGTAGGGATTAATAACAGTGAGGGGAAGTGGAGAGTAGACTAAGTAGCAGGGATTAGTAACAGTGAGGGAAGGGGAGAGTAGAGAAAGTAGAAGAGATTAGTAACAGTGAGAAAAGGGGAGAGTAGAGAAAATAGTATGGTTAGTAACAGTGAGAGAAGAGGAGAGTAGGGTAAATACTAGGGACTGGTAATAGTGAGGGAAGCAGAGAATATAGTAAGTAGTAGGGATTAGTGACAGTGAGGGAAGTGGTAAGTAGAGTAAGTAGTAGGGATTAGTAACAGTGAGGGAAGTGGAGTGTAGAGTAAGTATAAGGGATTAGTGGCAGTGAGGGAAGGGGGAGAGTAGAGTAAGTAGTAGGGATTAGTAACAGTGAGGGAAGTGGTAAGTAGAGTAAGTAGTAGGGATTAGTAACAGTGAGGGAAGTGGAGTGTAGAGTAAGTATAAGGGATTAGTGATAGTGAGGGAAGTGGTAAGTAGAGTAAGTAGTAGGGATTAGTAACAGTGAGGGAAGTGGAGTGTAGAGTAAGTATAAGGGATTAGTGACAGTGAGGGAAGGGGGAGAGTAGAGTAAGTAGTAGGGATTAGTAACAGTGAGGGAAGTGGTAAGTAGAGTAAGTAGTAGGGATTAGTAACAGTGAGGGAAGTGGAGTGTAGAGTAAGTATAAGGGATTAGTGACAGTGAGGGAAGGGGGAGAGTAGAGTAAGTAGTAGGGATTAGTAACAGTGAGGGAAGTGGAGTGCAGAGTAAGTATAAGGAATTAGTGACAGTGAGGGAAGGGGGAGAGTAGAGTAAGTAGTATGGATTAGTAGTGTGAAGTGAAGAATAAAAGGATGCAGGTTAGGAAGTGTGTGGAAGATAATGTCGAGAAGTGTAAGTGAGAGGTATTAGTTTCAGAAAGGATTTGAGTAGCACCAGATGCATGATTTAGATGTGAATTCTTTTAAGGAAATTCTAAAGTTTGGGATAGCTGTGTTTGCTCTGATTGCTAACGGTAGAGAGTTCCAGGCTTTAGCTACTTTTTATAAAAATAGGCTTTGACCAGCTGACTTGGGGGGTTTATGCAAGGAAATATGTTGTTTATTCACAGATCTAAGGGATCTTTTGGGTAGGTAGTTGTGAAATATTGAGTTGAGCACAGGAAAGGTTGTAGGTTTGTGGTTAATTGTGTGAACAGTTATAAACTGAATATAGGTGAGGTGTTGTAGGAGTTCGAGCCAAATGAGTGAGTGCAGAGCTAGACAGTGCTATTCATAATATATCCCATTAGTTGCACATTTGACCATTTTATTATAACACATTGTGAGTTTTTAGTGTACTCTGTATATTAGTGAGGATTAGAATACCAAATAAGAGTAAAGGCAACAGATAGGTGATAGCAAAGGTGAATTTGGTGGCTGAATTTAAAAATTGTTTATGCCTGCAGAGAATTCCAAGTTTCTGTTTTTTTTTTTTCAGTTTTGGATATGAATATCAAATTTAAGATTTTCGTCTATTGTCACACCTAATACCTTAGTAGGGGGAACTACTTCAATGATTTTGTTATTTTAGGACTGTATTGTAAACTGAGTTTTATTTAGAGAAGATGTTTTGTAGGGTGAAAGGAGAAGCTTGTTTTGGGGGGGGTGTATTAACAGTTGGTTATTTCTAAGCTATATCTCCACAGAGATGAAAGCCTTATGAGTTCATAGGTTCATAGGTGTGTACTAGGCTAATGGCCCTGGAGCCTTTACAAGCCTAGCCCGTAGAAGTGCCTTGGCATTGTGCCACCCA
>NC_056744.1:44005036-44022536 GCF_019279795.1 Protopterus annectens | reverse complement strand
GCCATCTGAGAGCAGTGAATTTTGAGACCTCTATAAACTAGTATAATAATATAGGAAAATGTTATTATTTTCAAGTTTAAAATGTCAGAAATCTATAGATAAACTACTAAACTACATAAATATCAATTTTGGTGGAGATATACAAAAATGTTCCTGTCAAGTTACTTGGAGATATATTGAGTCACTGAATATGAACAACTCAAGGAATTCTCATCCAGATGCTGCTTTGAAAAAAGAACTGCAATTGATGACATCTACCTTACAGGAACTATCTTGGAAGATGGTTAGCTTTAAAAATGACTTAGAAAACCTCTATTTAAATTCTCAGAAACAGAATGATACTCTTAAGGAACTAGTACAGCAACACCATACAAAAATAACAAATACAGAGACTTCTCTAAATGACATTGAAGGGAGACTCAAAGAGGAAGAATTGCAAAAGGAATTTCTGCTTAAACAGAATACATGGCTGCTTAACAAAATAGATGACTTAGAAAACAGGGAAAGGAGAAACAATATAAGAATCTTTGGTCTGCCTGAAAGCACTGAAGGAGTAGACATTATTTCATTCTTAACAGCCTGGATTCCTGAATTTTTAGACTTGAAAGAGGGACTTCATTTGGAATTGAAAAGGCGCATAGAGCACTGAGGAAACCTGCTTCTAACTCAACAAATACTCCACCTAGATCCATAGTTATAAAATTTCTTTCATTTCTGGACAAGGAACTAATATTAAAATCTGCTTGGAGAAAATCACCCTTAAAATATAATCAAAGCCTGATAAGGTTTGACAATGATTATTCTTCCAAAATACTAGAACAAAGGAAAAAAGGTCTGGCCAATAATAAAACTGTTGAAACAAAACAACATTAAAGCACAGCTGGCCTTTCCAGCCAAGATAAAAATACTTTTTGCCAATGAGATGAGAACCTTTAATGACTTAGAAGAAGCTACTATATTCATCAAAACAACAACATAGTGTCTATCCCAGATGAAATGGAATGGATGTCCCCTACTCTTAAAAGAATAAAAAAAACAAATCCTTGGACTGATGCTAGAAAGAAGAAACAAAAAAACTGATTCCAAGATAGCTGTCCCAAAAAATAACTCTTACAACTACATCTCTCAAAGTATCAACTGATATGGTATATCACTTGTCATCTGTTTTTATTTTAAAAAAGGGGGGCTTCTTAAACATCTGAGAAACAGTAATGATTTATTCAGAATGTTCAAAGAGTCCAATAATTCTTCACAAACAAAGGTAGGTCAAGATTGATTACTATGTACATTATATATAAGCCAATCAAAGCAACATATAATACAAACATAGATGTTTCTGTTCCAATACTTGAATTCAATGAATACTTATCTTGTTCATTTTTCATTGATTTTACTTATAATACTTTAAGTAATTAATTAACTAATTCAACAAGGTACCATTCTTCAGAGCTCAGACTCAAATGTAACAAATTAACATTATGTATAATAGCAGTAACAGTAGAGTGTTTTGAAAATAAAATGCTGTCATGGAGACTAACGCCTTCTTCAGATAAAGTATGATTAGAAATGTCATGTTTATCCTGGTTAAATAATAGTAGTAAGCTCTTAGTACAAATGTCATCATTATTCTGTCTAAATATAGTTAATATCAATTATGGCAGGTATCACAGCTACGAGTGCTGTTTGATCAATCCTGATATGGTGTGCATGGATGCAGCTGTGTCTGGCAGCTAGTAAAAATGTCATTATTATTCTGTCTAAACATAGTTAATATCAATTATGGCAGGTATCACAGCTTTAAGTGCTGTTTGATTAAGCCTGACATGGTGTATGTGGATGCAGCTGTGTCTGGCAACTGTTATATGTTGCCATTTTCATTGAGGGGAAACTGTGGGTTGCGGCTTGTGATCGAGGTTTACTGATGCTTGTGTATTAGGAAGAGACATTTGGTGTTTTAGCCTGGATCCAGGGGAAGGGGGTGGATAGAACTGTGATTTGGGATATTTTAGCAGAGAAGGGTTTCTTTGTACATCTGTTGAGTGAGAAGTGGGTGGGCTGGAGGAGTGTATTGTCTCTTGTTGTGGTGGCTTGCTGGGAGTTTTTTTTATCTGTTTGCTCTCTGTTCTTTTCCTGGTTGCTGCCTCACTGAAAGGGAGGGAATTTAGGCTTGAAATTGCAGTGAAGGGAAGCTTTGCTTCAGGTGCATATTGAGCCTCTGGTATGCAGTAGACAGACACCGTAGCAGAAACAGATGCTCCCAGGTTGCTATGGTAACAGAGAGAGAGTGACGATAATGGTTAATGGCTCTGAGGAGCCTCAGAGATGATTCTCAGCAATGATGTTTTTGGTTTAAAAAAAAAAAAAAAAAATATATATATATATATATATATATATATATATATATATATATATATATATGGATTCCTATTACAAGAACGAAAGTTCACTACTTCGAACTTGTAATAGGAAGCCTCACTTTGCAGTTCACTTTAACGAAAGTGAACTTTTGCGTAAGTGCACTTCACCGAAAACACCACAGCACAGTGGAAGACATAAAAAACAAGCTATGTGCTCCACTATGGTGCAATAGTCATGGACATTAGGGCTAGGGCACGGGTTAGGGTAGGGGATAGTTAATAAAGCTATCCCCTTACCCTAACCCATGCTCTACCCCTAAGGTTCGTGACTATCGCACCATAGTGGAGGACATTGCTATGTCTTTCACTGCACTGCAGTCATTATGGACCATTGGGGTTAGGGCACGGGTCATGGTTCCCCTTACTAGGACCCATGCCCTAACCCTAAGGTCTGTGAGTACTGCACGGAAGTTCAGTACAACACCCGTTCATTGTACTGAACTTCGCGTAAGTGCACTTTTGATTAAGTGCACTTTCGCTGCAGTGACCATTCCATGCACTATTTCGAATTATTGAAAATTTGATCTAGTGTATGGAACCCGTATATATATATATATATATATATATATATATATATATATATATATATATATATATATGTGTGTGTATGTAAAATAAAAGGGCTGCTTTAAACCGCATGTACACATATTGATGGTCTCACAACAGTTCGTTTAGCTCATTAAGTTGATTCTTGATAAAAAATAAATAAATTAAATAATAAGCTCAGAAATGCATTTTGGTCCAAACACATTAAGGAATTGTATAAGACTGGAAGTCTAAGTTATTGTGAAAGACTAAGAGCACTTGGTCTAGTGCAGTACCCTTTGGAGTGGTCTGGGAGGTGAGCTTGCTCGCAAGTGTTGGGCATATGGGGATAGCTGATTCTAGGAGTGTTTGGGGTTGTTGGGAATTGTTTGAGAGTCATCAGATTTCCTTTGTGGAAATATCTGTGGGAATGGAAAGTGTGTTGAGTGGTTCACTGGCAGAATGGCCTCTGCATGGAACAGGCTGGTAAAATGAAACAGGACAAATATTGGTTTGGATATTTTAAGAACAGCCTGGAAGCACACCACATGAACTAGTGAATGGTATTCTGGCAAAACTGGATGGGCATTGTTCCCCGTTCTTGAAGTACTGATATGTGTGTATGTAAGGATGGAAATATACTTATAACAAATAAGAAACTAGAAGGGTCTCATAATTTAAAGTCTATGGACTATATAAACATGCTTGGAAGGAGCTAATAATAAGAATAAACATTGCAGCTTGTGGTCTCTCAAATAACTAAGCAACAGCCAAAAAAAAAACACACAATAGCTATGTAATGTATGATTTTAGTAAATCTAGACATAAAATATATAATCGTCATATAAGATGAAGCAGTCTGCTGAATTTAGATATTAAAGACAGGATTTAATAACATGGGCTTGTGTAAAATAACACTGATGTCTTAACTTGTCATAAATGACATACACTACATTGAACAAAAAGGGGAAGCATGATGATTTTCTTATATAAGTAAATATGCAAAACAAGTCATGTAATTGCTTTAACTTGAATTGTAGTTTTTGTAACCTATCTTAAGAATATATAATACTTAAGCGGTTACCAAGGTAACTAATGTTTTATACATGACATCAAACTGACAAAATTGTTCAAGAGAAACAATAGAAGCCTGAACTTGAAATATCACAGAATGTGTAGGAAATGGGGGGAAGAGGGATGCACTGATAATTAAAATGCACTAACTTTCATCAATGTTTACATAAAACAAACTTGGTGCTTTAAGTAAGTTAGCAACAAACAAAGTGGTTACTTAAATGCTGGCAAACAACAAAATATAACTTCTGATATATCTAGTAAAATGGGTCTACTTGAAAACACCGACATGCCAAAACACAGACGAGAACACCGAGACCGGAAGATCGACAGCTGAGATGACTGACAGTTTAAAAGCACAAAACATCACATGTCCAACAAACCACAATCCCGACAATCAGCAAAACAAAACAAATACCTTTTCCGAAAAACACACACACAACACAAGTGCACCAAAAACCTTACAAACCTACACTAAACCTTACATACACAACTATCTATGCACTAACCTTAACCCAAACCCTAACCTTAAGGTCCATCACTATCGCACACTCACCTAACCAGCACCCTAACCATAACTCACTTAACCCACCCCTAACCCTAAAGTCTGTCACTATCGCACACTTACCTCACCCGCACCCTAACCCTAACTCACTTATCCCACTCCTAACCCTAAAGTCTGCCAATATCGCACACTTACCTTAACATGTCAGTGTTCTCAGCATCAGGCTTTTAAACTGTCGGTCATCTCAATTGTAGATCTTCCAGTCTCAGTGCTCTCATTGTCTGTGTTGTGGCAAGTTGGTGTTTTCAAGTAGACCCAGTAAAATACACTGTATTATAAACATTAGGTATAAATATTGTTACCATCTATTTATATTAAGTAATACATTTTGAAAGACGTCATCAATAAGGGTGAATATGTTAAATAACTGTGTGCTATAATCTTTTACTGAGGTTTTATATATGATACATCCTACTTTACTATTATTGAATTGCTTGTCATCTATCTTTCATGTAAATATTAATTGCTTATACAATAAGTAGACGTTCATATTGTATTAGAATTCTGTCTAACCTACAATAGTACTAAATCTGTTCAAAATAATACAAATATTGCTTATTCCTATTACAAAAATTTCCATATGATAATTCAATTTATGGAGCTCAGATGTTCTGGATTGTCAAGGTATGAGTAATAATCTGATGGACTTAGGTTTATTCATCAGATTAGGAATGATTTTCATTCCATGGCTAGTGCAGATCTTAGTTTTGTTAACATTTATTAGTTTAAATTTGTTATTTCACAAAACCATTTTTAGTATGCCTGACCAAAACATTACTTTATTGGTAAACACTCAAAGTATAAAACTGATAATTTCCATTAAAAGCTCAAACATATACTTTATAGTTATCAGAGGAAAATGTTTAATAGTCACAATAAAACAAAAAGTGCAGAGTCTAAATAACCTAAGATGGATGTATCTTTATTATCTTTAGATACCAATGGCTTAAACAATCCTAGCAAGAGATCAAATCTACTGAAATATTTAAAACTGAACAAAGCACAAATTGTCTTCCTTCAAGAAACTCATTTCAAAACAAATGACAATTACAAATGGAATCTTAAGGAACATATATTGGCACAATCCACTTATAAGACAAAGATAAAAGGGGTAACAATTTTATGGAAAAAAATTTGATTAACCCAGAAATCATTTATAAGTATGAATATAAAGAAGGCCTTATGGCATTAGTAATAGTTAAATATAATAACAGAATATGGACCCTAGCCAATCTATGCTGGTCCCCAGGCATTGGATCAGGAACTGTTAAAAAAGCACTTGGATTTAATTTCCAATAATTACAAAGGCAACTTAATATTAGGAGGAGATTTTAACTGTCTGTTTGATATCTCTGAAACTACAAATAAAAGACCACTGCATACATCTGCTGTATTAAAAGCTTTAAACAAGTTGGTAGAATCATTTCATCTTGTAGATACTTTCAAATTTAAAGAAGATAAATTTTTGTTGTTTTCCCATCAAGATCACATATTTAGTACCCAAACTAGAATAGATAAAATATTTGCTGCCCATGCCTTATACTCTAAAATCATTAATTTCTCAATCACTCCCTGCCCCTTTTCAGACCACAATTCATTGATACTAACACTTCAAAATGGGAACAAACTATCAATCTTTAACTCCAGAATTCCAGCATATATAACTAAAATTGAAGAGTTCAAACCCTGGTTATTATCCGAATTACAATTCTTCTTCAATATTAATTACACCACAGAGATAAATAAAATAATGATATGGGACTCTATTAGATCTACAATCCAAACTTTTTTCAGTAAAAACTGAAAAAAAATCAAAATTATTTGGAGATGAAAAAGAAAATAGAAGTATTAAACAATAAATACAATGAAATTCTAAGACATAAAACTAGTTTAGCTTTAGAAAAACTAAAAATTAATACCTTGGCCACTTCTCCCAAATATCTACATAATTTATCCACAAGAATCAAAATACAAACAAAAGCTAATAACATTAAAAGTATTTTCCATGAAAAGAAAGGGAAAAATGTCTCGGATATAGGTGACATTCTTGATGCGTATAGAAATCACTATATGGAACAGTTCCAAAAAGAAAATATACATATCGATCAATTAAATATAGATGAAAAATGAATGTTCTAATATAAAAAAAAAACAGAAAAATTAAAACTAGATCTGCAAGCACCCATATCCTACAAAGAAATTACAGATACAATAAAAGAGGGTAAAAATAATAAAGCTCCAGGTATAGATGGCATAATTATGGAAATATATAAACTTTTTACTTCAAAGATACTATCCCTTTTCCATAAAACTCTATTAGAAATTCAGTCACAAGCTTTAATACCACCCTCTTGGAGATATTCCTTAATCACACCAATCCTAAAGGAAAACAAATCCCCAAACCTCTGTACCTCATATAGGCCTATATCATTATTAAATAATGACTATAAGATATCTATGACAATATTAACTAACAGAATGAAAATACCACTATCCAAAACAATAAATAATGATAAAACTGGATTTATATATCATCGACACACACATGACAATATTAAAAGGATAATTTCTCTTACAGATTATGTTAATAAAGAAAATAAAGAAACACTCATAATTGGCCTAGATATAGAGAAAGCCTTTGATCCCCTAAATTGGGACTATTTATTCAAAATTCTGGTGTTATTTGAATTTTCTCCTTCCTTTGTTCATCTACAAAACAATATATATATATATATATATATATATATATATATATATATATATATATATATATAAATATATATACAAATAATTTAGCGTATGTTAAGCTAGGTCCTTTCACCTCTGAATCTATACATATAACATAGGGTACTAAACAAGGATGTCCCATGTCACCGCTTCTATTTGCTTTGGCTGTTGAAATATTGGCAGATTCAATACGTAATAATACAAAAATCAAAGGAGTAGATGTTTATGGACAATAGAATTCTAAAGTAATGCTCTTTGCTGGTGACATATTATTAACATTATCCAATACAAAAGAGACATTAGAAGAATTAGATATTTTAATTGCACATTTTACAGGACTTCAGTACTCCTTTTCAATAAATCAAAATCAAAATTTTAATTTTTAAATAAAAAAAAAAATTGCAGATGAAGGGGAATCACATTACAGGGAAAAAAATCGTCCTTAAAATATCTAGAAATTGAGTTATGCAAGGATAATAATGAATTAGTTTCAAAAAATTACAATAATATCATCAATACAATTAAAATCTCTGTGGAAAAGTGAAACAAAATAATATTAACATTTGAAGATAGACCACAATTAATAAAAATGGTTTTACTACCCAAGATTCTATATATAGCTTTGTCAATACAGCTGTTACCAGAAAGGAATATACTCAAAGAAATATACTCATGCCTTAATAAAATGTTTATGGTTTCCCAAAAGAAACAGAATAGCTTTAATACATCATATCAGACTATGGAAACAAGGAGGATTAAACTTTCCTGATATAGAAGCAAATATAAAACAATCAATATCTAAAACAATCTCAGATTGGATAAATCCAAATTATTCTGCAAATTGGAAAGAATTACTAACTGTAATATCAATAAATTAATTTGATTTACAAAAAAAATTCAAATAACAGATAAAAACAATTTGCCATGCCACATATGTATTAGAATGCAATATAACATAACTAAGCCTACTAAAACTTGTATGATTAATTATTACATTGACTCATTTAGGAAAATTATTAATGCAAATATAGATTTAAAACTCTGGTTTGATCTTTTAACACCATTCATAGTTACAAAGAGCTATCCACATAAAATATACAGAGAAATAATTCCTGGGAACAGAAATGATTTTTTTTGTTGGCTTCAATGTATCAAATACATAAAAGTTCTGGATATGCAAACAATAGAAACAACATACAAAATTCCACAACAAGATTGGCTAACTATGCAAAGCATTCTGACGTATTCACAATATTTATACAGAATAATGAGTAATTCTTAATTTAAAGAAATACTTAAATTTACGAAATACCTATATAAAATCATATATAATGATTATGACATGGGAAATAGTATTTCAAAAATTTACAAGATATTGATAAATTATAAAACAACACCCAATTCCTCATGTTGGAATTATATAACTAAAGGACACTAATTCCTGCTAACTGAAGAAATTAAATCAAATATTTATTATCAATAAAACATACATCATTTACACAATACTGGAAAGTTTTTAATTGGAAATTCTTGCACAGAGCATACTTAACTCCAGATAAAATTACTAAAATTAATTCTTCCACAAAGGGAATATGTTGGAGGTATGAGGAAATACACAATGCAGATTGGTATCACATTTCTTTTGACTGTGTTAAAGTTAAGCCATTATGGGATGGTATTAAACATTTTTTGCAAGCTTTATTTAATGAATCATTTAACTTATCTAAAGCTCTAGTATTATTAAATGTGCATGAAGGTTCTCATTTGAATGAGTCAAATATATATCTAGTATGGATGATACTTGCAATCTCAAGAAAGTGTATAACAAGAAGATGGAATACAAACCCTGGGATTCAGTAAGCTTCCATGCAGGAATAGCTTATTCCTGCATGGAAATGACCATTTAAGAGCAACAAGGCAGCACACCATGCATAGTGATGAAGGCGCACTGCCTCTGCTCCTAAATGGACATGAAGCATGGATGAATGCAGGGGGTATGTCTGAAACCAGAGCTCTCAAAATATACATGTCCCTGCACTCAAAAATTGCCATTCAGCAAATACAATGAGCAAGAACACTCATAGGGGGTTGCCACCTCTCCAAATGCCCAAAGTGGGACTGTTAGTCTACAAACATGAGATGTTGCAGGAAAAAACACACCCACAGCCATTGCAAAGGTCAAAACCCATTTTTCCAGTAAAACCCTACAGTCATAGCAACAGAAATATGCCAGGATTTCTGTCAAATGTGCAGATGCATGCAGAAATCCACAGCAGTAAGTGAAATATGTCCCTTCTTAGAGAAAATAACACTAGAAATATTTTTTTATCAAACTGATTAAATTTAACCATAGCTGTACGGGTTTGTCCATTGCTTAGCTATGCATACTCTAGCTTAAATGGCACAAGAAGGTAAATAGCAAGATACATTCAATAGCAGCAGTACTGCAATAGTGTCGTGGTTAGAGTGCTCACTTTGCGAGCAGTCATTCCAGGTACGGTCCTCACTGTAGTAAATTCCATTTTCCATGTGAAAGCAATTCATGAACATTTCTTTTTTTTGCTGTATAACCTACTAAATAACATATATTTGTGAACTGGAGTACTGCATTAAGTGCAGATGTGAGGTGTCATTGCAATAATGTGGTAAAATCCACAGATAAACATGTGCCCCATACAGTATATGTACACATGAATCAGGGATACTAAACAAAGTTATAATGTGTAATGAATGATAAATCAATGCCATACAGCAAATAGTGTAAAAATGTATAAAGTGTCCAAATCTACCATTTTCCCAAGACCCATGTTTCTTTTCTTTCTAAATTAGTGTGGGGGTAAGCGGGAGTAAGCATTTTTAAGCAGTAGTAGGAGAGTTTAATCCTGTTTGCATGGGGGTAAGCAATGCATGCACAGAATAAGCAATTTAGAGGCTGATTGTAAGAAAATGTAACCGGAAGTTAGCATTGCTTACCGTCACGCAAACCTGTACAAACCTGCTTACAACTGCTTAAAAGTGCCTTAATCACTCTGTATCCAATGGCCCTTGTTCTGCCCAGCAACAAAATAATCAGCTTTTGCAAGTCTTGAACCCAGGACCCTGCATAGCATTGCCACAGTGATTTACTACTACACCATACCAGCTGTACATAAGATTGAGGTATACCCAAACAGATCCTCACTATAGCAAAATCACAATTTACATGTAAAAGGAATTTATAAACAATGTTTTGTTGTATAACCTACTAAATAACATATATATGTGAACTGGAGTACTGCATTAAGTCCAGATGTGAGGTGTCATTGTAATAAAGTGGTGAAATCCCAAATAAACACAAGTACCCCCATACAGTGTATGTACACATGAATCATGGATACTAAACAAATATATAACATGTAATGAATGATAAATCAATGCCAAACAGCAAATAGTGTGCAAATTTAAAAATAAGCAATGCTAAGGATTGCACACCTCTGCTTACCAGGTGTAAGCAATGCTTAGCCAAGCTAAATAGATTTGCCCATTGGTATGCCACTTTAAGCAATGCCAACCTTAGGTAAACAGGTCTGCCCATTGCTTAGCATTTTCAAAACCATCCAATCACAGCAAAGTGCAGGAAATCAGCCCTATTTAAACCCCACAGGCAGGAATACATCTCATAACTGGTTGCAGCTTCCTCCTATAGGTGTAATGGCTGGTGTCAGGGAGGGATTGCACTTCAGAGCACAGCGCTGGGGCATCCAGGATTCCAAGATCATGGCAGGACTCCTGGTAAAAGACAATAAAGAGAGACTGCTGCAGGGCCAGTACCAGGGTTCCTAATATAAAGCGGAAGCCTGGGACCGTCTTGCTCGTAACCTCACCAGTGACACTGGCATCCCTCGAACTGGTGAGCAGGTCAGGCATCACTATGTCGACCTGAAATGGAGGAAGAAGGAGCTCTTGGATCAGTGGATCCAAGAAGCTAGGCAGGGTGATGTCCCAGCAGTGTATAAGTACTCATTCTACTAACGGTTTAATAATTGTCTAGCTCATGTATATTACAGATAGGTATGGCTAAATATTCCTCTTATGTCTCTGACAGCTGCAGCGGAGCAGGCTGTGAATCAGGAAGCCCATGCATGTAAGCTGCAAAGGCTGCATTGCGAGGCAGGTTAGTAATAATCTTGCATGTACTGTCATAAGAAATAAATCTAAAAGTAGTAGAAAGTTAATTGCCGGTATAAAACCTGTATTGTATATGGGATGCACTGAATAAACCAGACAATATGGCAGGAAGAGTCTCATAAAGGTTGTATGTAGATAAAAGGCTAACAGCCTGGCAATATAAGTCCTGGACTGTTTGTGTTTACTCTGGTATCATATGGTAATGTAGTGTTGCATTCTCTTAACTCATTCACTCCAATGTAGCTCAGGAAGTTTGCTCTGTAACTTCCAATGGGTGGAGCCCAGGCCTTTTGACAAAATCAAATTATGCCTTCACATTTCAAACAAATGTTCATATTTCTGGAACCATAGGGGTTATGAAAGAAGTATAAATGGCAAACTCTTCAGCAGAAACTATTTTTATAGTGGTAGTATTTAGGTTCTAGGTCTTAAACTGAATTTCATAAGTCACAGTAAACACAGTAACTATTACATTTGTAATATTTTGTAAACAACTTACAATATCTCAGCAACCATTCAAATTACATATGTACTGTCAGCAGCATTTTATTCATCGAACTGAGAGCTTTCATATGAGGCTAAGGAGTTCTGTCGGTGTTGCTTGGTTGTTGAGATATTTAGAAAAATGTGAAAATTATATCTATATAAATTAATATCATAAAAACAACAGTTAATATGTCTTTACCTGTACTAGACAGAGGTCAAATGCTAATGTAGTTGAGTTTGCCATTGTGTAAGTTTTAAGATGAAATATTTTAAAACATTGTACATAGCATGGTTTTGGAATTATTGATGCAAATATGAACAAGCAATATTTGACGCCTAGAGGCGTCAGTAGGAGTTAATTGCAGATGCACCTGGAGGTGTCACTCGGTTGTAATGAGTTAATAGTACTGTTGTATTAAGCACTGTTACCTACACTGTGCTACATAAATAAAATGTGTAGGAATGTCTGTATATGACTGTTGAAATCACAAGGTCATATTGCACAACTGAGGGAGACTTAGACAGAAAACAGTGAAAAGATACACAACAAAATCCAAATATTGCACTCAACTCTGACGTAAACTGTTATATTTTTAGCACACACAACCATGGTTCGAATCCTGGGAGTGGTAGTAAGCTGTATGCATAATCATACCCCTCAGCTGTACAGATTTTGTCAGAATGTTCAGATAATTGGCTTAATTTTCATGCCTGTCACCCTGTCCCCCTGGCAAATCAGTGGGATGATCCCAGAAGTTTAGGCAGCAAATAATGACATACAACTGGTTGTTAGACATCATAACCATCAGAAATATTTCTATAAGAACAAACCTGTCACTCTAGCAACTCACCAAAATGCTATGAGAGTAATATGCAAATTATGTCCCATCTCTACCCCCATGTTGTGAAGCTATGACCAGAGTGTGTGCAGTAACAGGGTGAGACGTATGTGCATAATGATAACATGGAATCTGGTAATATGTGTTGCAACATTCAGGTAGTGTTAACAAACATTCCTTCCACAGGTCTGTCAGATAAGAAAACTGTGCCTGGAAATAAAATACTAAAATCCTGGACTGCTACTGTTTAGTTTGGTATTATATGGCACTGTTAGTGTTGTAGTTTATCTTAATAATAATGTATTACTCATCACTGTCACCCGCACTGTGCTACACAATAAAACTCTCTAGGAATCCCTGTATAAGACTGTTGTAATTACAAGGTCAGATTGTAAAAACACGGGAGACTTATAGACAGAAATTAGTGAAGAGATGCACAGCAATATCTAAATAGCACACTCAAATGTGATGTACACTGTTTTATTTTTAGCAGACACAGCCATGGTTCGAATCCTAGAAGTGGTAGCAAGCTGTGATCAGAGTCATACCCCTCAACTGTACAGATTTGTTCAGAATGTCCAGATAATTGGCCCATGTCTGCTGCCTGTTACCCTGTCACCTTGGCAAATCACTGTGTGATGATCTCTGTAATTTAGGCAGTTTTTAATGACATATAACTGACTGTCAGACCTCTAAATATACAAAAAATGTATATGAAAACAAATCTGTCATTGTAGCAACTCACCAAAAGTTTATGAGGGCAATTGTCAAAATATGTCCCAGTTCCACCTGCATGTTGTCAAGCCTTGACCAGAGTGTGTGCAATAAGAGATTGAGAGGTATGTGCATAACATCAACCTGGAATCTGGGAATAGGTGTAGAAACAGTCAAGTAGTGTTAACAAACAATACCTGCACAGGTATACTAGGTAAGAGGAGTATATTGCAGGTAAAACACAGTTCATGTATATAGTTGTCTACAAACATACCACTGTCTAAACTAAGGCCATAGGGTAGTGTAATAATACCTGTAAGGTACAGATTGTAGCAGTGACTAAGAAAGTAGTGAGAAGTACAGGGATATACAAGTTGTTTATTGACATCTCCCCCCCCCCCACTATATCTGCAACAATAATCTAAATACAGAACTCAATGAGTAGGTGTACAATTAAATCTACTGTTGGGACATATGTCCTATTGTTTGATAAATATTGAAATGTGTTTCTATGCATGTGCCATATTGAAACACTCCCACACTGGTGGCATGCTGCCATCAATGTAACCTGCATGCAGTTGTAATGGCCACTGTGGTTCCATATATGCACGTGTTCTGTTTGCTATGCAACTATTCCAAATCTGGTGTTTTGGGTTAATGGGAATATCTATGCATGCTGCTATACCTAATCCTGGAATGTGGTGACTATTACTAACCAAGATATGTTTTAAAATTGCAACACCATAGCATGTTTGTGAAGGCCAATCCCAGCGAACCCACCTCTCCTATCTCATCTGGCCATGGCACTGGGCACCAGCATGTCTGGGGTCCACACCGGGACCTCCTTGTCTGCTTGTTCTGCACTACCTTTAGGTGGAACTGCCTCAGGGGATGGGGGACACCCCCCCTGGGAGAGAGCGCATACAGGAAACTGTCACCCATCAGCAGGTCCAGGGGCTGGTGCGTAGCAAGCTTCGCAGGGAGTTTGGAAATCAGCTATGCCAGCTTGAGGGACACATGGCAAATTTAGAGGGTCAGTCTGCCCCTTCTACCCAGCCTCCAACACAGCCACCTTCGGGGCGTGAAGATGCAGTGGTGATTGCCCATGGGTGGGGACCTCAGTTCCACTGTTTCCATTTGGAGGCTCATGGGCTTCCAACTTTTAAACACCCCTCCCCATCCAAGGTGTTTAACCCCCACATGTGTCATATACTGCCCCTGTATGCTGTCTTGTCTGTCATCCTACCTCCCCAGATATACCTACTATCCTTCCCCAACATCCCACAAAGGGCAATCTGTTCCCAAAAAAAATCTCGCCCCATACATAGCTGTCCATTTCACACATGTGTCCACTGGACACATGTAATCTGGTTTAATTGGCTTCACAACATATTATTGTTGTCCTCACCCCTCTCTCAAGGGTTTGAGTGTCCAAATCTACCTTCAAATCAATGTATATGCACAGCTGTTGCTGAAGAAGAAATGGGCAGCTATGGACCTTCCCTACACCCGTCCTTCACATCCCTAGCTATTTTCCCTACTGTCTTTCCCTCTTTGTGCCCCTTTTTCACCACTTTCCTATCACCCATTTTTCTTTTCTTTTAAAGAAATTAGCATGGGGTTAAGCAGGAGTAAGCACTTTTAAGTAGCAGTAAGCGGGTTTAATCCTGTTTGCGCGGGGGTAAGCAATGCCTACACAGGATAGGCAATTTAGAGGCTAAGTGAATCTAAGAATATTTAAACAGAAGTTAGCATTGCTTACTGTCGCTCAAACCCAAGCAAACCCACTTACATCTGCTTAAAAGTGACTTAAACAGCCCTTCTTCTGCCCAGCAACAAAGTGATCAGCCCTTGCAAGCCTCAAACCCAGGACCCAGCGTACTATACCCAAAGTGATTTACCACTAAGCCCTTTCAGAGATAAACACCTTGGATGTTTTCTCAAACATATCATCCAGCACAGTCACTCAACAGTAGAAGAAATGTATTTATATATGTAGATGTTATATATGTAGATGTATATATATATATATATATATATATATATATATATATATATATATATATATATATATATATATATATATATATATATATATATATATATATATATATATACATATATATGTGTGTGTGTGTGTGTGTGTGTGTGTGTGTGTGTGTGTGTGTGTGTGTGTGTGTGTGTGTGTGTGTGTGTGTGTGTGTGTGTGTGTGTGTGTGTGTGTGTGTATATATATATATATATATGTATATAAATAAAAAAACACAACAAATACATATATGACCAAAGGCACCATTAATAGGGTTAAAGTGGCCCAATTTAAGAACCTCTTGCAATTATTGATATTATCCCGTCCTCCACAGCCAAACACATCTGTCTTGCAACATAGTACCAACACTTGCAAGTCTCATAACCAGGACCCTACACAACATAGCCACAAGACGTTAACAGTAATTCATCTCACCTGTACGATGTCAGGATGGTATCAATAAGATAACATGCAGAACAGTCTGGCTACCATAGGGAATGTACAATATGGAAGCAATAAACATTCCAATGATACATATACATACACACATATATATATATATATATATATATATATATATATATATATATATATATACATAAATATATATACATCCATACACACACATATACATATATTAATACGTATAGATATGTATAGGAAGATTCATATTTTGAGGGTGCACAGCATATTGAGCAGCCAGTATTCCAGCAGTTGCCACCTTTTAAAATGGACAGTGGTTGATTCTCTCATACAAAAGACAATTACTGCATGAAACATATACCCACAGAGAGGTCATAGGATATGACACCACAAACAGGTTTACATACATAAGAAATGTTTATTTGTGTACTGTTTCAGTTGTATATGCCATTTCATATAGCTGTTAGGCGTTTGAAATATATACTAACTGAGTAATACAACTCTCAAGCAAAACATTTTGTACACTAATCTGAAAGCATAACATGTGTTGCTGTTCAGGCCAAGGCCTTCAAGTAGTACAACAGTAAAGAAACACTGGCCCAGAAGATAAGAATCATTCAACAGTAAGTAATGCAGATGTAGTTCAGCAGCCTCCAATTGCACTCTTTACTCAACCCCTAGGGGGAAAATAATTAAGTTGTCACAATGAAGATGTATCTGTTACATAACAATGCTTAACTTAAAACATCACTATCACACTGACAAACAGAACTGTTTGTAAGACACTAAGCACTAGCCCACCAATGTTCACAAGGAGAAATGTCTGAAAATGTACAGCCATATACCTTAAGGTGTCTTACTACTGATATCCCTCACATGTTGTAACAGCCTAGGTTATATATGGTGCATAGAATGACTTACAAGAGCATATAACAATGTTACATACACTTACCTCTGGACTGTACAATGACACACACGTTTTGTCCAGCTGTATTCCACATATATATGGATCTTACCCCACAGTATGTGTGGGGGTCCACAACATCACTGAAATGATAGCAAGAATGCCAGCACAACATAATGATAGGCCGCTACTTAACAACCTCTTACTGCATGACATATGGACAAAGCCTGGTATATAGGTGGAGGACAGAGGCTGGAACTCAGGGCCATATTTGCAATATTGTTGTTATACACTGAGAAATTTGCTGGTGTTACAGGATTAGTTGCAACATACCCTTATTCAGGAATGTGAAGTCAGAAACAAAAATGGATGTAGCCATGTACTGATAGCACTCAACAGACAGAATGCCAGTGATATATCTGAGACAAGAACTGTGTGGTGAACAGACAAAACATAACAGCCAATCCTCTGGCCATCATGTGGATAGACCCACAGTTGAAAGCTATGCAGACAGACCACATTCCATGCTAAACTAGTATGTACACACAAACCCTGTAAAATTAGCAGTATACAATGCATGTAACACTACTCACACTGTTTGTAGGTCTGGAACTTTATACAAATATGCAG
>NC_056744.1:43900036-44002536 GCF_019279795.1 Protopterus annectens | reverse complement strand
TTGAGTTGTGTGATCAGATTGTTGTTGCAGATACGGTGGGAGGGAGACAGAGATAAACAACTATTATATCCTTGCAGTATGAGGTCCTCAGACTTGTTTTCCTCTTTATGTCTTTCAGGCATGATGTCTTGGGAGAGACTACCGATCTACCCACCCCAGGACAATGACATCATCATTACATACCTGGTGCAGCACTACCACACCATGTTTGAATGTACAGCCCATGATCTGCTGGAAAGGACAGCCCTGTGGAACAATCTTGTCCTCAGGGTAAATGATGTTGGCGTGCATAACCACAGTTATGAGCAGGTCCAACATTGGTGCACTGATTTACTCTGCCATGCCCATCGGCGTGCTGCTGCGGTTAGGAGGGACCAGCATGCCACAGGAGGGGGTCATGCCATCCAGCCCCCCCTGACACATGCTGAGGAGCTCCTCACCAGCCTCGGGACACCAACATGCATGCAAACACAAGACCCAGTGTAGAGCATTGTGGTGGTGGGTGCAACCCACACAATGGATGAGGAGAGTGCAGGTAAGGCACAGGGCACATCAGTAGACCACTGTTGCGTATCCATCTGCATCTGTAGAGTTTAATCATGCATATGTGAGATGAAATATATATAGTCTGTTGCTGTGTTGTAGTAATAAACAGATGTGAATAATCTGTAGTACTGTGGGTTTGTACTGTTGATGTACTGTAATGCTGCTCCCACCCTGTACCAATGCCACAGGTGTGGCTACTGACATCAAATCTCTCACACAACTATGTAGGTCCCTCTAGTATACCTCCAGGTCAACAGCCTGTAGCTGGTGAGTATGGTGTTTGTTCAGGTTTGCCAGTACACCAGCCATGTTATTGCCATGGTATATACCATGCACACATTTAACACACCTACCATAATGCATGCTGTACATATTCACTTATTGTTGCTGTTCACTGCTCTGCATCACAGTGGTCACCATGGTGGCATATCTGAAGGGTATGTAAGAGTCCTGCAATATAACTAACAACCTATCATTTCAAGATGTGCGCACAAAGATGAACATAATGGTGGGACAAATGGCCTACAGTAGGGACATGTCTGAAACATCACCCTTATACAGTGCTACAACAGTGTATATACCACAATTACAATGGCAACTGTTACAGATCTACACAATGGCATATCACAATACTGCATTCCACAACCCTTACAACCTGTTATTTGCCCTAACATGAGCAATGAATGTGTAATATGGAATCCTATGTTAGGACAGCAAATATGGGAAATACATACCTTCACAAACACTGGAAGCATATATGTGCATACACTCCAAATAACATATTGTAGAAGCAGCTTTTATAGTTTAATAGGTTCATAGGTAGGTACTAGGCTATCTGCCCAAGTGCATTTATAAGCCTAGCCAAAGTGTGTTGGCTTTCGCCACCCCATTGATTAATTAACTGATCCTCTGTCAAGTAGAGCCAATGAAGTGATCCCAGGAGTGTATTTTCTGTTACCCATCCACTCGTTAAGGTTTCTCTTGAACTGTGTTAGTGAGGGGCTCTGCCTGATGTAATTTGGAATTTTGTTCCAAAACATGGGGAGTGTCTGTGATAGGAATCTATCCCTCCAGCATGTTCTATTTATTGTTGTGGCGAGGTTTAGCTCACTAGAGTGTGTGAATTGCAGTGACTTGGATTTCTTTAGGTGGAGCATGTTCATCAATTCTGAGTTGGACATGGCTTTGTAAATCAGGCAGTGATCACCTCTGAGTAAGCGATATGCCACTGAGTACAGCCAGAGTTTTTTCAGTCAGGCTGCATAGGACATATGTTTGAGGCCAGTAATCCTCTTGGTGAGGTATTTTTGTGGTCTTTCCAGCTGTTGGAAGTGTCTTGTGAGGTACATCCCAAATGGGGCATTGTACTCTATGATGGGTCTAATGAGTGACGAGTAGATGGGCACTATAACCTCTTTATTTCTAGATGCGAACCTTTTAGTAATTAGATGGGCCACATAGAAGGATTTCCTAACTACTTTGGCAATATGATTGTCAAAGGAGAGATTACTATCTACCTGGGTCTCCAGATCTCTTATTACCTCTTCTGTATTAAGGGGGCTGCCACCTTTGTGGTAATTTGTGGGTGTTTTGTTTTTCCCAAATGGGATGACTATGCATTTTTTGGCATTTAGCTTGAGGCCATGACTTTGACACCAGGTGTCCGTCTCAGTAAGGCCTTTTTGGAGGATGTTCATGTCAGCCGGAGAGTCAATTATGGCTCCCAGTTTGCAATCATTGGTGAACTTGGTTAGCCATAGTCCTCCTGTGTTTGCCTGTACTTCTGAGAAGTATATGCTGAACAGTAGGGGTCCCAGGACCGAGCCTTGTGGGACACCACTTGTGATTGGTTTAGAGTCAGACCTGGATCCCGCTATTCTTACCGTGTGAGTTCTGTCTGTAAGCCATTTGGCAACCCCATCTCGTGACATAGGGGTTTATGTTCAGGCTGGTGCGTTTTTCTGTAATACCCAAGTGGGGAATGGTGTTGAAAGCCTTGGCGAGGTCAAGGTAGGCTGTGTGAACCAGCTTTCCTTCGTCTTTGGCCTTGGTGAACGTCTCGAAGAAGTCAACCAGGTTTAGTAGGCATGATCTGCCCTTAACAAAGCTGAACTGGGTTGGGACAAGTGTTTGGAGGTTCCCAATGTCTTTGTTACTGAGTTCCATGATGATACACTCCATAGCCTTGCAGACCAGGCTAGTCAGGCTTATGGGGCGATAGTTACCAGGGTCAGTTGTGGCCCCTCCTTTGTGGAGAGGAATAACCATTGCTGTGCACCATTCTATGGGCATGTAGTCTGTGGAGAGGCTGAGGTTGAACAGTGTGTTTAGGTGGGATGTTTTTAGGTACTGACAGCATGCACTCTTCATGAGTATGGACCTTCCAGCAACTACAGGTCCTCAATGTCACACCAAGAAATGGTCGACTGTCCAAGATGGCTGGCCATCAAATGTGCCCACTTACCTGAAACAGAGGCAGCCGTGGTTTGCACACATATTACAAGCCAAGGGATGGATCCCATACCCAACAGGTAGCACCCAGGAGTTGGACATGTAGCCTTACTTCACCATTGCATATACCACTGCAAACAGTGTAGTCATGTATGTGGTGAGGATGTATGGGACAGGATTAATGTAGAATATAAACAGATGGCCATCCAAGACAGATGATGACACATTGCAAACTGGTCATGCAGGCTGCCAAGTAACATGCCCCAACACTGAGGGAGTTGCAGGAATGTTTAGCAAGTACTGGCTGTGCAGTACCTTTGTTGGCAATTGCCTAGACTCTGCATAAGTGTGGCTCATGACTTAGGGCAATCAGATGGGACAGTTGTTCCACAGGAAACATCAGCCAGGGCTCTCTACAGGTAGTGTATGCATAAAATCAAAAGTCCCCCAAAGGCATGCATTGCAATGTGTAATGGTGTACCAAGACCAAGTTGGAAACCTACAGACAATATCAATTAAGATAAATGTGCTGTACAACCAACACCTCACCCAACTTCAGGCCCACCATCCCCATCTGTACCTTGCTGGTGCCAGTGTACACCTGTATGTTTGCCATTCATTAGCAGGGACTAGGCCGGTACACATGGTGTTCAGAGTTTGGGACACTGCAAAATGACACACATGTGTAGGTCATAGTTGTCAAGCATATGCAAAAAGGATGAGGATGGGGTAGGGGTGTCATCCTGAAACACAACAGTGCACTGAAGCAGATATCCAAAACTCACTATGAATGGCTGTATATGCACGCAGTCAAGGTCATGAATTGTGGCAGACGTAACCCTGACTCTACAGCAATAGTGATGGCACTGTGTGACCTCCAAAGACTGTGTATGAGTTGATCTTGCAATCATGCAGAGCTGGGGGACATTTGTAGGGCAGAGTGACCAAATACTGGGGATTGCAGATGGCCCATGCTATTATACCCCTTCCAGGAATAGTGACTGCTGTAGTACACATAACAGTTGGTGCAACAAACCATCCTGATAAGGGTGTGCACACATATGCACCCACAAATTGTATGCATCTCAATCAGCATCTGCACAACTAACACATCTGTTTGATACTGCATTTCATTGCACAGTTCATATGTCACATACCAGGTTCATGTAATGTTAACATATGCAGTAATGTGGCCCCATGTCATATCAGGGAAGAGGATGCCATATCAGTAAGAGTGTGTACATTCCCCATAGCCACAATAAGGTTTGAAGGTTGTCAGTGTAATTGTATTTTATTGGCCATATATGCACTGCTGATGATGAGATCTGTAAATCAGACATCAGGCATTCACAAATGGCATCTTCCACATATCATCCCAGGTATGTGTCGGACAAACACATAGGGGCTGTGAGCAGCAGAGCAAAAATAACTGACACACATATGCACATTCAGCAATGGTGTGTAAACCTGTGAGGTATGGTGCACAGTACATGTCAGGGTGCCGAATAGGTGCACAGCAATACTGTGTACATAGGTGCAGTGTTTTCCAAGGGAAGGAGCATCACCTACTAACACAACCCATGCATCACAGAGATGTATAACGTTGGTAACATGGATTGACTATAGCTGCACTGCATGCTGTTGATTGCCATATGTCATGCATGTTGACAGATGGGTAATGAGAGGTCTGTGTGTAATTTCTTTATGCAACCTCACTTGTAAGTGTGTGTGTGTCTGTTTGTGTGTGTGTGTCCGTCCATGTATGCACATGTGGGAGTGTGGGGTTGTTCATACCTCTCAACTTCCCTTAGAAATCGTGCAGTAGATGGAAATGGACAGACACATTGGACACCAGGAATTATTTTCTGAAATGTAATCACAGGAAAGCTGACAGAATAATAAAGTCTGCAGCATGAAAGATGCATTGGGAGGGAAAACTAGACACCAGGGATGTTTTTTTTTTTAATTGCAATCAGCAGAAAGGTGAAAGAATACCCAAATATGCAGCACTAAAAATGCATTGGGGAATTACTAGACAACACCAGAGAGTGTTTCCAAATATTACTGTAGCCCACATAAAAAGTTAATAGAGGAACAGATCTTGCATCTACTGAACAATAGTCAAGTATGAAACTCCAGTGCGTGATATTATTGACTGACTGTAATAGCCCATAATATATGAGGGCCATGCTCAAGACGTCTGGACAAAACCAGGGTGAACACTTGATGTCATCAGGGTGTCTTTGAAAAAATGACTCTAATCAAGTTAAAGAGTTAATGGAGTAACAGGTCTTGTTTTGTGATCACTTTTCTGAGCAATTAGAAGAATGCTACATTGATTGGTATTATTGACTGTAATTATTCAAGACTGATACAGGATGGAGAAAATAATAGAAAAAAACTAGGGACATTCTGTAAACTCAGGGACAGGTAAGTAATATGGTGGAATGTCAGTGTGTGTGTGTGTGTGTGTGTGTGTGTGTGTGTGTGTGTGTGTGTGTGTGTGTGTGCGTGTGTGTGTGCGTGTGTGTGTGTGTGTGTGTGTGTGTGTGTGTGTGTGTGTGTGTGTGTGTGTGTGTGTGTGTGTGTGTGTGTGTGTGTGTGTGTGTGTGTGTGTGTGTGTGTGTGTGTGTGTGTGGTTATACTGTTAAGCAATGATGTACAGGTCTTAAAGTTTGTTTCTTGTTTCCCCTTACAGGTGGTGAGGTGGGTCAGGGTCCCTCCTGCAGGTAATTTGATGTTGGTGTACATACAGACACTGAAAATGATGATAGGTGTGTTGAGGCACAGGCGGGGTTGTCAGGGGCTGAAGCTGCACCATTGTTTGACATCCCACTGTTATCAACCCCATCCCCGCACACAGTCACATTGCCTATACATACTCCATCACCAGTGGCCATAGCTGAGGGACAGTTGGTGGTTAGTGGCATGGGACAGGACAGTGTGATATCTATGGCATGTGTGCCTGGACACAGCAGTCATAGCCGGAAGTCCAGTGGGGTATCACATAGGCAGATGTACAGGGGTGCTCAACGGAGGGCTGCTGGTCATCATGCCCCTGGCAGACGTGCCACATCTGGTGCCACCAGACGCATGTTTCAAGCCATCATGGAGGCACAGGCATGTATGGAATGGTACACCAGACAGGCTCTGAGGCTGCAGAGGGCTACTCATTCAGCTGTTACTGACAACAGCCATGATCTTGCAGGTGCCCTCTGTTATTTTGCAGAGGTCACGGATAGACAGTTGGGTGAGATGTTGGGATACCTCAACTGTGGAATGTCTGTGCTCGAAGATATGGTGGGAGTAGTGTGACGGCCACGTGGACGTAGGCCAGCAACACCAACAGCTGGAGGTCGATGTGGACATGCCAGAACATGAATCCACTCCCATAGTGGCAGTACCAGCCCCAGCACTGCAGGGGGGTGCTGTCCACACCCCAACACAGCAGGTCATGTGCACGTGGCCCTGGCTGGTCCCAAAAGGGACCTGGATCCAGAGGACATATGTCATCATCAGGAGAGAGTACCATATCATGGCTTGTATCTGATGGTGCCCATGGAATCCCTGGCAGGCACAGTTCGCAAGTCCATGGCTGTAGATGGTGAACTGCACGCCCTACCAGGTATGGTCTGCAGCTGTCCAACAAACCCCTGTGTAGGGCAGCCACATGGCATAACTGTGTGCATGCATACACACACACATTACCAACACAGTTAGGGCAACCCTAAACCTACATAGACCACATCACAACAGCCCAATTAATAATTAAAACCCCTCACATACATGGTGTCAAACGTATGGCTCAGTCTAGGTTTCTGGGAAACCAATAACACACCCTGTGCATATAATGAAACCTGTGCCACATCCCTGTCATCTATGACATTGATGCAGGGACAGGCCAATATGGTTCTGTTGCACAGAGTGACTGTACTATGGTGTACCAATGTAATGCTGTGTAACATGTTGTCAGCAGTAAAGTTTAATGCTTGCATGTCAGGAAGTGTAGCTGTCCAGCCATGATGCATTATAGCTGTTATTAACACTGAGCGATTGTGGTCTCCATAATGTATTCTATTTGTGTTGTAGGTGTCCATGTGTCAGCAGGATGATGGTCTGCTTTTGTATCTTACAAGGGGTATGGCACTGTGATGATACCTTGGCTGTGCCATATCCTGCGTACAGGTGAACACATGTCACAGGTCTGTATAACAGTTAACTGCATATGCCACTTGGCTGATAGGTCTGTGGGTATATACAGGTGAGTGCATGGTGGCTGATGTCAGCAGCCCTTCTACAGTGGACAATGGTAAGTGTACTGGGTGGTACACACCACATGTTTGTGTATAACACACACAGAGGTTTTGGTGTTGATGCAATACACAGAAAATACTGTACACGTGGAAGTATGTACCTGTGCAAGGAATCCATTTTAGCCTATGTAATTCCAGCAAGACAGAATAGGCACAACAACACATTGGGAAATAAGCAGTCTGCTAGTTTAATGTCATTGATGATGGTACTGGTAGTATGTGAAGACTGGTAAAGAAGGGTGAAGGATGTCAGGCTAGCCAGATTGAATTGTGCAAATACTTCTGTCTTTTGTAAATATAAATGTAAACTAAAAGCATGTTGTCTTAAATGTAAAGAAATACTGTTACATGTGTAGCTGGAAATAAATGTGACAACAGTGCACTCTACTGACCAAAGTAAAGCATGTGGTGACCCTTTAAAGTAGACAGTGGTGTTGAGGGGTCTAGATGAAGAAATCCCTTTTATTGTTTTAACCAAGAGTTAAATTACTAGATTTAAACATGCAAATGTATTTTTATTACTCGGTTCCTGACCAGCTGCAAGATAACAAAATGGATATGTTAAGAATGTAAATGCAGTTAATGTGTAGCCTGGGAACACCAGGAAAGTGTAAAAGAGATGATGCAATGTTTATCAGAACTGCAATAGCAATTTAAACAGAGAGAATCAGAAAGCATTAAGCATTTTTGTCTTGATCATCCAACTCACAGCACTGCCTCTTGCTCATATGTAAGTTATCTTAGACTTGTGTTTTCTTTTAATGATAGCTAGAAGCTAGAAAGAAGTGTTTTTCTGTTATGTCAGAATTGTACTACAGAATTATTTTAAGTAGTTCTGTGTGATCTCTGAACTCTTGACTAGCACTGACTGTGTAGTGGAACATATTGTCTTGTGGTTTTAATTATTTATTATTAAATATTTTAAAACCTTTTAACTGTGGCTGGTTTGTGTGGAGATAATTTAAGCTCTACAGTACATTGCATGTATATAAGGATCCTGTACCAAGTCACTCTAATAAGCCTTGAGACTGTTTAGTCACATCTACCAACTGGATAATAATATTGCACAGTAATAACTAGACACCCTTTTAAGGGCCTTTGAGTAGCTGATAATTATTAGATGGGTGGTGGCAGGGTACTACTCTATAGTCTGGGTAAAGGGGCACAGATGGAGAACCTGTGCCAGCCTTCCCCAGAAGTGTCTGTGTGGTTGTATAAACTCTTATCTCAAAGTGTGTGTGTGTCAGCTACTTGGGCAGGGACACAAAGCACTGGTTGGACAGAGAGGGTGCTGGAGATTTTAGCTTGTCCAGCTAGGCTGAGATCTGGACCCTATAGCTGTGCTAGTGGGGAGTCTTATTGGAACCTGGAGAGCAAGACAGTGACCAGCCCCAGACTGACTGTGATCTCTGTGTGCTCTTAAGGGAAATTGCACTTTACTGTGTGTATCTGTTATCCTTTCCTCATATATGAGACACCCTCTCTGGTGCTAGTGGTGAGGATTGAGGCTCTTTGATTGCTGGACCAGGGCACGGGTGTCACATATTAATTGGTGGCAGTGATTGGGATATCCACATCACATATTAATTGTTTGGCAATGGTGGGATATCCATGTCACATATTAATTAGTTGGCAAGTACTAATTGGTTTGTAGTGGTGTGAGCAGAGTGAATCCTGTAGCTTGTGTACAGTGAGCTTTGAAGGTGTTTTGTACTCTAAAATAGCCATGCAGAGAATACTCAGAGTTCAGATCACAATTGTTATATTTATTTAGTAAGCTTAGTTAGTCAGGGTGAGCAGGCAGCATGTTAGGTATGGAAAGCTGACAAGGAGGCAGCTGGCGGAGATGTGCCAGGCTAGGGGACTGGTACATGGAAACATGACTAAGGCAGACCTGATTGCAGCCTTGGTTACAGCTGCATCAGAAAACAGCAACCATGAGGACAATAAGACTGGCAATGGAGATAGAATTCCCTCGGAGAATGGACAGCTCAACATTTCTGCAGTGGACTTAAAAATCCAGCTCGAGATAACAAGACTTGAGTTGGAGGCCAGGCATGTGGAATTAGAAGCAAATGAGAGACCGCGATGTTTGCAGGCTGAGGAGAATGAGAAACTGTTACGTCTGCAAGCTGAGGAACAAGAGAGGCAGAGGCCTTATGAGCAGGAGATGCTGACTCTTCGCCAGAGTCATGGAGGTAATGGGGAAGGGAGTAACTGGACCCCAGAAGCACAAAAGGTCAGTAAATTTCTTCCACAATTTAAAGAGGGGGATAATTTTGTTAGTTACATTCATATGTTTGAGAGGGTATGTAAACAGTATAAAGTTGACCAAGGGCTCTGGGTACAGTTCCTGACCCACTTACTCCATGATAAAACTGTAACTGTTCTATCCATTGTGTCTGAAGTTGCATGTTTTGAGTATACAGCTGTTAAGAAATGTCTTTTAGTACTGTTTAAGCTAACACCTGAAACATATAGGAAACAAGTTTTGTGAGCATAGACGCAAGGCAGATGAAGGTGTGTGTGAATATGTTACTGAATTGAGCACTTATTTCCATAAGTGGATCAGTGGATGTCAGGTCACCACTTTTGAAGGGCTAGCAGACATTTTGGTGAGGGAGCAAGCCCTTAGCACTTTACCTGAGGACATGAGGATCTGGTTAGCTGATAGACAATGTGTAACTTCAGATGAGTTGGGGAAGGAGGAAGACCTATACCTGGCAAGCAGGGCAGCCCTGCACAGGAACGGGACCCCCCAGTACTGCTCATGGGTCTAAAGGAACCCATGGGGGGAAGCACAGACTGCCCCAACAGTATCTTCTAGTAACAGGGGAAGCCACTAGTCTTGGTACATGTCCAGGAGCTAGGGTTAAATGTTTTGAATGCAACCAGTGGGGCCATGTGACATACAGATGTCCACAGAAGCAAGGTGGGGAACCAAAGGTGAGGGAGCCAGTAAGTGGGAAAGATAAAATGCCAATAGTAGGTTGTCTTCAGACAACAGGGGTACTAAACTACCATCCTACAGATGTCCTGAGATGGAAGGATTTGGATGAGGCAGTACCATGTGCTTATGCAGTTACACGCAATCAGGCTAGGAGACAAGCATGTGGGTCTGGTATCCTGGGGGAGACCCAGACAGACTGCATACTTGCAGCCAGGACTGATGAGGTGGTTACTTCAGGGAGGGAGCTACCCTGTAGTGGTGAAACTGAAGTGAGCCATAGCTGCTTGTGAGTACTGATGTTCCTTTAGACAGAGTGACTGCAAAGGTAGAGGTGAGTAGTAGTACCCAGGCTGACAGTGAGGCATCACTGTCAGAGGATGGCAGACTTCCTGTGGAAGGAGAGCTCGGAAGGGTTACAAGGAGAGAGTTGAGACAGGCTCAGTTCTCAGACCCTACATTGCAAGGCTTGAGGCAGGTAGCTAGTGAGGCACCTGATTCTCAAGGAAAGGGGGAATCTGTATACTGGGACAAAAAGTTACTATACAGAGAGTGGACCCCGGAGTGAGGGCAAGAAGGTGAGAGAGTACAGCAGTTGGTAGTGCCTGGAGCCTACTGTCTGGTGCTTCTAGCCATAGACCATGATATTCCCTTTGCAGGTCATATGGGCATAAAACATACAAATAGGCATATTATGCAAAACTTCTATTGGCCTGGAATTTCCAGAGATGTAACAGGGTACTGCAGGACCTGTGAGCAGTACCAAAAGGTAGGCAAGGCAGGAGACAAGGTGAGAGCTCCTTTGATGCCTTTTCCTGTGACCGAGGAGCCATTTTCAGAGGGTAGCCATGGATATTGTGGGTCCTCTGAGTACCCCAAGTTCTACAGGGAAAAAGTATATCCTAGTGGTAGTGGATTATGCTACACAATACCCTGATACATATCAAAGTGTGTGTGTGTGTCAGTTACTTGGGCAGGGACACGAAGCACTGGTTGGACGGAGAGAGTGTTGGAGATTTTAGCTTGCCCAGCTATGCTGAGATTGGGACCCTATAGCTGGACCAGTGGGGAGTCTTATTGGGGACCTGGAGAGCAAGAGAGTGACTGGCCCTGGACTGACTGTGATCTCTGTGTGCTCTTAAGGGAAATTGCACTTTACTGTGTGTATTTGTTATCCTTTCCTCATATATGAGATGCCCTCTCTGGTGTTAGTGGTAAGGATTGAGGCTCCTTGATTGCTGGGCCAGGGTACTGGCATCACAGGGTATAAGTCCCCTTCCCCAATGTAGTGCAATCCTCAACTTGGTAAACATAGATTTGTTGGTGTGGGTGGCACAGCCCTACCCTTTGGAGGGTGTGACATGCTGTAGAACCACAGATAGTGTGATAGACAACTACTTAACCTCTTAACATGAACTGTACAGTATTACAGCCAGCTAAGCAGGAGGATGCACTCAAAAGTAACTGCAATGATAGTGGCTGTGTCCACAACAGCCACACCCAGCTATATATACCAACCCCCATATTGCTGTACACTTATACAGTGGAGAAGAGGACATTTACATATCTACCACTAGTTGTGATAGAATGTATTTCCACAGGATGATACCTGTGAAATGTTAGCATTTACCAGGCAGTTCTCAGACAGATGACCTCCTGGAACATGTATATTCTGCAAACGGAAGTAGTTTCCTTCACATACACACACACTCATACTTGACAACACTGGGAATAGAACCCCGACATAGGTATGTAGTGCTAATGATGGGTTTGGCCTTAATTGCACACACCACACAGCTTTTATGATGAGGTGTGTTCCAGGTTACCTGTTACGTGAAGAACATCCCCAGGCCTGTACAGTATGGTAATAGGGGATGTTCTGGTTGTTTATGGCAATACATAGTGTGACGTACTGTCAAATACACATTGACAAACAAATAACAGTCATACACACATCTGAGAGACCTGGACTTATCAGTGCTTACTACCTTGTCAGTGTGTCCATTCTATTACAGATAAGTTGCACACAGCACATGCATAACTGGGCTGGATTTTGTTATCAGTTACCTGTATGGTTGATGGTGACAGTGGTCCCCATACAATGGAACATGGGACATGTACTGGGGGTACCATGGTGTAAAGACAGTATACCCAGCACCCACACCCCACAGTGGATATTGTATGCACTGAAACCCATAATAATACTCTGACATACCCACCATCATACATTGATCAGGACTGCAATACAACCCCTTATCTATCCCAAGAGTGCTACTACAGGGATATGCATCTAATGCATATGCAACAAGGATAGTAGCGTGATACATTATCATGGCTCTCCTATGGTCAGCAACATCACTATCCCTAATACTGTGTGGCAAAGTGTATTGTATTAGAGGAATGTGGCCTCAGAATGCTGCATCCTACAAATATTCACACATGCACACATACACATACTTACCAGAACTCAGAGGGTATCTCATGCCTATCGACCCATTTGTACAACAGTGTTGTGCTGGTACTGCAAGCCCCAGGTAGCCCTTAGGGTGAAGAGTGTAACAAGGTACATGTAATGTCCGGTACAGCAGCAGCCCCATTTAACTATGACAATGGGGCGTGTGGTGGGTGTGAAGAGCCTCAGGGTATTATCAACTACAGGTCTACAAACACACAAACACAGTTATTTTCAGTAATGCATATGTACACATTTGTCAGTACTGGAGTCCATCGTTGCAGGTGTTCATAGGCGTGTACCAGGCTATTGTCCATGGAGAGATGGGAAGCATAGATGATGTGTGTACAGTGGTATCATGCCACCTGCCATGTGCCAGCAGGCCATCTATCAACAGATACCACAGGGGTGATCCTTAGGGTGAGAGTTACATGCATCATCCAATCATCTGGTTGCCTCTTGCAGAGGGCCAGTGAGGTGCTCCTGTGGACATGTATGCAACACGTATTACATAACATGGTCAGTGTCTGTCTTGGAGACCTGTACCCAAGCATGTTCTGTTAACTGTGGTAATGTAGTTGAGGTATCCATGGCATGTGGTGCATACAGGGTGTGGATTCCTAGCTCTGGCATTCATAACACAGCTGGGCAGACATGTCAGTGTTACTCAAGCATAGATTGCCTATATGCAGCCAAGAATGAGTCTCAACATCTGCACATCTGTACAGAGGACAGACAGACATCAGCTAGCCAACTGATTATGCAATAAGATGACTGTGTTAACGGATGTCTGAAACTGATAGGTATGCCATTACTGCATGACAGCAGCCCTCAATGACATGTCCTATACACACAGTAGTCTACAGTTAATATCCACATGTCAGATCAATATCCAGTAGCAAATAGTTAATGACACTCAGCTCACACACCAAGAGCATGATAGTCAGGACTCAGAGTCCATCTTTGCATGCAGGGGTGTTTGGTTCCAGGACTACAATCCGCAATCAACTCTTACTTGGGAATGCACTGTCAACGGTAGACAAGTAATGATACATTACATGCCAGTGTGACTGCATATAATCTGGGATACTACCCATGTATGAAACTCATTCATACAGAAGAGTGTTTTTTAAGCCATATATACCCAGGTGTCCCAGACAGTAGACTTACACCCCTTGCTACTGTATTGACAGCACATAGACACATGTTATGTACATGGAATTAAATACACTTATTAGAGATGTCATTACCCTGCTATTTTATCAAACCAGAATGTGAGCACTGGTTACCAGGGCTGAGCCATGCTTACCAGGTTTCAGCATTGCTGCAATACATGGGCAGAGACACGAAGCACTGGTTGAACGGAGAGAGTGTTGGAGATTTTAGCTTGCCCAGCTAGGCTGAGATTTGGACCCTATAGCTAGACCAGTGGGGAGTCTTATTGGGGACCTGGAGAGCAAGAGAGTGACTGGCCCTGGACTGACTGTGATCTCTGTGGGCTCTTAAGGGAAATTGCACTTTACTGTGTGTATTTGTTATCCTTTCCTCATATATGAGATGCCCTCTCTGGTGTTAGTGGTAAGGATTGAGGCTCCTTGATTGCTGGGCCAGGGTACTGGCATCACAGGGTATAAGTCCCCTTCCCCAATGTAGTGCAATCCTCAACTCGGTAAACATAGATTTGTTGGTGTGGGTGGCACAGCCCTACCCTTTGGAGGGTGTGACATGCTGTAGAACCACAGATAGTGTGATAGACAACTACTTAACCTCTTAACATGAACTGTACAGTATTACAGCCAGCTAAGCGGGAGGATACACTCAAAAGTAACTGCAATGATAGTGGCTGTGTCCACAACAGCCACACCCAGCTATATATACCAACCCCCATATCGCTGTACACTTATACAGTGGAGAAGAGGACATTTACATATCTACCACTAGTTGTGATAGAATGTATTTCCACAGGATGATACCTGTGAAATGTTAGCATTTGCCAGGCAGTTCTCAGACAGATGACCTCCTGGAACATGTATATTCTGCAAACGGAAGTAGTTTCCTTCACATACACACACACTCATACTTGACAACACTGGGACTAGAACCCCAACATAGGTATGTAGTGCTACTGATGTGTTTGGCCTTAATTGCACACACCACACAGCTTTTATGATGAGGTGTGTTTCAGGTTACCTGTTACATGAAGAACATCCCCAGGCCTGTACAGTATGGTAATAGGGGATGTTCTGGTTGTTTATGGCAATACATAGTGTGACGTACTGTCAAATACACATTGACAAACACATAACAGTCATACACACATCTGAGAGACCTGGACTTATCAGTGCTTACTACCTTGTCAGTGTGTCCATTCTATTACAGATAAGTTGCACACAGCACATGCATAACTGGGCTGGATTTTGTTATCAGTTATCTGTATGGTTGATGGTGACAGTGGTCCCCATACAATGGAACATGGGACATGTACTGGGGGTACCATGGTGTGAAGACAGTATACCCAGCACCCACACCCACAGTGGATATTGTATGCACTGAAACCCATAATAATACTCTGACATACCCACCATCATACATTGATCAGGACTGCAATACAACCCCTTATCTATCCCAAGAGTGCTACTACAGGGATATGCATCTAATGCACATGCAACAAGGATAGTAGCGTGATACATTGTCATGGCTCTCCTACGGTCAGCAACATCACTATCCCTAATACTGTGTGGCAAAGTGTATTGCATTAGAGGAATGTGGCCTCAGAATGCTGCATCCTACAAATATTCACACATGCACACATACACATACTTGCCAGAACTCAGAGGGTATCTCATGCCTATCGACCCATTTGTACAACAGTGTTGTGCTGGTACTGCAAGCCCCAGGTAGCCCTTAGGGTGAAGAGTGTAACAAGGTACATGTAATGTCTGGTACAGCAGCAGCCCCATTTAACTATGACAATGGGGCGTGTGGTGGGTGTGAAGAGCCTCAGAGTATTATCAACTACAGGTCTACAAACACACAAACACTGTTATTCTCAGTAATGCATATGCACACATTTGTCAGTACTGGGGTCCATCGTTGCAGGTGTTCATAGGTGTGTACCAGGCTATTGTCCATGGAGAGATGGGAAGCATAGATGATGTGTGTACAGAGGTATCATGCCACCTGCCATGTGCCAGCAGGCCATCTATCAACAGATACCACAGGGGTGATCCTTAGGGTGAGAGTTACATGCATCATCCAATCATCTGGTTGCCTCTTGCAGAGGGCCAGTGAGGTGCTCCTGTGGACATGTATGCAACATGTATTACATAACATGGTCAGTGTCTGTCTTGGAGACCTGTACCCAAGCATGTTCTGTTAACTGTGGTAGTGTAGTTGAGGTATCCATGGCATGTGGTGCATACAGGGTGTGGATTCCTAGCTCTGGCATTCATAACACAACTGGGCAGAGATGTCAGTGTTACTCAAGCATATATTGCCTATATGCAGCCAAGAATGAGTCTCAACATCTGCACATCTGTACAGAGGACAGACAGACATCAGCTAGCCAACTGATTATGCAATAAGATGACTGTGTTAACGGATGTCTGAAACTGATAGGTATGCCATTACTGCATGACAGCAGCCCTCAATGACATGTCCTATACACACAGTAGTCTACAGTTAATATCCACATGTCAGATCAATATCCAGTAGCAAATAGTTAATGACACTCAGCTCACACACCAAGAACATGATAGTCAGGACTCAGAGTCCATCTTTGCATGCAGGGGTGTTTGGTTCCAGGACTACAATCTGCAATCTACTCTTACTTGGGAATGCACTGTCAACGGTAGACAAGTAATGATACATTACATGCCAGTGTGACTGCATATAATCTGGGATACTACCCATGTATGAAACTCATTCAAACAGAAGAGTGTTTTTTAAGCCATATATACCCAGGTGTCCCAGACAGTAGACTTACACCCCTTGCTACTGTATTGACAGCACATAGACACATGTTATGTACATGGAATTAAATACACTTATTAGAGATGTCATTACCCTGCTATTTTATCAAACCAGAATGTGAGCACTGGTTACCAGGGCTGAGCCATGCTTACCAGGTTTCAGCATTGCTGCAATATGAATGCTAAGCAGATTTATGCACTGGTAAATGAAATTGAAATGGTGTAAGCACCTTTTTTGTTTAACCATACATTAGTAGTGCTTACCATCGCGCAAACCCACTTAAAGCTGCTCAAAACTGCCTTAACCACTCTGTGTCCAACAGCCTTTGTTCTGCCCAGCCACAAAATAAACAGCCCTTACAGGGCTAGAACCCAGGACCCTGTACAATATAGTCACAGCAGTTAACCACTAAGGCATCACAGCTGTGAAGACAGTTGTTGTTTTTTCCAATATATCTGTCAGTGCAAATACTGAATAGTATTGAACAACTGCTATGACTTCTACAATTGTGTAGTACTTGTTAGTGATATTACTGTTGAATCACGTATGTTGTTATATCTAAATATACACATATCAGATAAATACGGTGTGATACATTTGAGAAGGTATATACAACAGTCATGTTTACACATAAGGATATGGATGTATATGTACATATGTAGATATATGTGTACATGTACATATGCATATATATTTATAATGGCCTACTGCTTTTAGTCGAATTACATTTGGTCGAAAATTATTTCAGGCAGCCCACTTCACTGAAAGCACATTTGACTGAAAGCACTATTGGTCGAATTACATTTAGTCGAAATGGAAACATAGCCCCTGCCCCACTGCAGTGTGACCCTGAAGTGAGAATATAAAGTTACAGGGGGTGTGGGGGGCATAGTCCCCCACAATGAGGCGTGTGGCCGGTGAAGCCCCCCACATAGTTTAGGTAAATATTTTGCAACCAGTTTTTACTAAAATTATATGTTTCAGTGTATTTTTAATGGATACACATGTATATAATAGTGCATAAACTGCAGTTAAGTGGGGGTCTACACCCCCACACCCCCCAATGTGGGGAGCTGTGCCCCCCACACTCCCCTTATTTAATATTCTCACTTCAGGATCGCACTGCAGTGGGGCAGGGGCTAAATACCATTTTCAACCAAATGTAATTCGACCAAATGTGCTTTCAGTCAAATGAGCTTTCAGTGAAATGGGCTGCCTGAAATAATTTTCGACCATTTAGACCAAATGACATTTGACCAAATACAGTAGATCCATATATATATATATATATATATATATATATATATATATATATATATATATATATGTATGTATAGTGTGTTTTTATATATATATATATATATATATATATATATATATATATATATATATATATATATATATATATGGTCACATATAGAGCTATCTGTATATATGTATATATATATATATATATATATATATATATATATATACATATATGTGTGTGTGTGTGTGTGTGTGTGTGTGTGTGTGTGTGTATGTGTGTGTGTAAATATATATATATATATATATATATATATAAAAGTATGTGTATGTATATATATATATATATATATATATATATCATATATATATATATATATATATGTGTGTGTGTGTGTGTGTGTGTGTATATATGTATTTGTATATATATATATATATATATATATATATATATATATGTATGCATATACATGTATATGTGTGCCTATATATATATATATATATATATATATATATATATATATATATATATATATATATATATATATACATATATGTATAACATATGCCCATAACATGTAGTGGAGTCATTCCTCAGCACCAGTAGTCGCAACCTCTTAGTGCAAAGGGATGTCATGTAAGTATCGCAGGTATAAATGTAAACTGTTGCTACTGTAACAGGGGTTGTCTTAACAGAAATGTGTGTGATGTTACATCTGATATTGACATGTACGCCATCAGTTACTGACAGACATCAAAAGATCGTAATGGTGCAGTTCCACCGATATCACAGTAATGATCCTGTGGAATACAGCAGAGATATGACCAATAAATGTGGACAGTCTGACACATTCTGGTCTATACAGAGGTATACACAGAACCCCTTAGTGCAAGACGTGTGGACCAAGTCTGACAAAGTGGATGTTTACTGCCATGTAAATGGGAATATCATGAAAATACTGGAATAGAGAAGCTCACACAGTTTATGCATTCACACACTCCTGTCTGTCCTGACATAACCGGAGGAGCAGAGGTCACAAGCCCACATACTACCCACTAGTTAGTGATATACATCTGTACAACATCCCACTGCTTTGTCAGAAATACACAACAGCTATTGTGCCCCAGCAACAGTACATCTGACAAATATCTGGACATAACATCACACTGGGTAAGTACACTGAGGTGCTAGGCATGTCACAAAGTGCTGTGCAAACTACAGGTAGACTGCCACAACACTGGCCTACATTTATTATGGGGGAATATATATGTACCTGCAAATATAACAGGCTCTACTGGCATGTAACAGCATGGAGTAACAGACACCTGTGTGAAAGCGCATACCCACAACCAATCTGATCACATTCGCAGTCACATATGGTAAACATGCTTAATATTCCAGTATATGGACTGTGTGATCCACACCATCCTAATATGTGCCACTCACACACTAACAGTACATATACTGGGCCAATACACAGTGTATTCCGATGCCTGACTGTGGCATGGGACATGTGTCGGTTTGGCCCTACAAACATGTACACTTATAGGGTATGATACACTGGAGCAGCATGCAACATCAGATAGAACAGGACGAAGAACAATGACATCTACCACAGTTTGTACACAGGCCAAGGTACATATTTACAATGCACTCTCTGTCGACAATCACCATAAGTACACAGACCTCACTACTGTACATACTACAACAGAATGTCCAGGTTATGTCTTCAAATATAAGCCCTACTATACATAACATGTCTAGCAGTCTGATATTTCACTGGCTTGCTATCAGGTATAATGTCAGTAAATAATGGTGTACTGAACATATGCAAGTCTTACTGCATGACATATGTACAAAGGTTGGCAGAGTTGTGGCTGGAGGCACAAACACAGGGTCTATATTGACATGTTGCTGTGATAAACTCATACATTTACTGGTGTAACAGGATTTGTTGTGACATACGTCTTCTGAGGGATATGAAGTCAGTAACTCACATGACTGTCACCATGTACTGACTGCCATCCTCAGAGTATGCTACTGCATTTCTAAAGATAAGATGTGTGAGTAACACAACACATGTAAGACTCCAAACATTGGCCAGTCTGCAGATAACCCTACAGGTGAGAGTTTCCTCAACCACATAACACTGTCATGACAGATATTAAATCATGTAGACCAGCCATATCCACACAAACCCTGTTAAACCAACATTACTTCAACTGTAGAAGAGCAAGACTTACATTCTGTCCTCATGTCTGAAACATCCCCCTCCTGGAAGTTGTCCTTTCTCCACAGTGTATGTTGTAAGAGTTATATCCCACTACCCTCGGTGATGCTGTTTGCCAAACACTGACATGAAGTCCTGCTCATAGTGAATGAAAATGGCCAACACCCACATGATGCTCCTAGTTATAGGAGTGTGTTTCCATGTAATTGGCTATGGGAAGGTTACCACAGCTGTTCCACATGCAATCAGCTAGTGGAGGACTGCAATTCTTGCACAGGCCATCAGCTGATCATGAGCATCACTTATAAAACACAAACTGCTGCCTAAGCAAAGCAGGTGTACTTTTACACATTCACCAGAGAGGGAGTGAGAGAGATAGACAGAGACAAGGTAAGAAAGGAAGGGGGTAGAAGAGTAAGAGTTAAGCATGTTTGTGTCACACACTTTCTAATACAGGGTTTCACCCCCCCTGCCTGACTATGTATTGCTATTACATTTGTATGCAGTTATTGCATGCGCCACAGAGCTTACATGTTTGAGAGCTGTCCAAAGGTATCTTTGAAGGTGAGTGACATCAGCAATTGTGATAAATGAGGGATAAGGTAAGTGTAGTACATGTGCCTGTCCACAAAAGCAGGTGTCAAGGAAGACACAACCACACTCTCTCAGGGTCTCACACACATTATCACAGTTGATAGGGTCAGGATTAGAATTCCTAACTAGTTTGCTACACTACAGTATTATGTGGGTATCACATGTGCCGCAGAGGTTATCAGGCTGATATAAGGGCAAAGGGTATGCCAAGTTGACTGACATCAGAAGGCATGCTACAGTAGAGCAATGGGAGGTATAGTGAGTGTGAATGGCTTCCAAATCATTAATCTCCACACAGACACAGATTTGCCAGTACTGAATTGCATGGATTCATTGCTTCACAGGTGTGCAGTAGTTGACTGTGCCAGAAGGATGTACAAGGCTAGGACAAGGGTATACCTTGGCATGAGGCCACATGACAATGATCTGCAGTGCAGCTGAGGGGTGTAGTCCCTGGATTGGCCCACACATGTGGGTATTGTATTCACCATCCACTCATCTGGATTACTATTGTGGGTGGCCAGAGCTGTGCAATGCTTGCTGTGTATGTGTTCTATATTCCATAACATGGATGGTGTCAGGGTTGTGTACATGTCCCACATGCATGTTCTGTGACTTGTGGAGGTGTACCTGGGTTGTCTGGGGCATGTTGTGTGGACAGATTGTTATCATCTGATGTGGCATTCCTGACCTCATGTGGTAAGAACTGGCTATGGAACTGAGATTGATCCTGCACCTACATTGACAGTATGATACATGTATTCACTGGTGTTAGCGGCATCTGACCATACAGTGCATGTGTATAAAGCATGGCATTTCTTTGTGGGTTACATTTGCTGACTCTACAGTTGTTGCAGGGATCCAGTGGGGAACATAGCAAAGGACCACTGTAAGCAATTATTTACCTATTGTAGGGATGCCATGTCCTATGTAGTCTAATGCAATCACACTATGGTTACTATCTGTGGGCAATATGCAAGGAACTACCAACATAGTGGTTGTTGCCTAGCCAAGTGTGTTTGTGTATGAGACATGGGTGGACAGGGTTCTCTGTGTAATACAAGGGTTACCCATATTGTTCCCCAATCCATAATGTCACATGTAGGGGTATGGATTGTCTACACCAGCCTCTCTGCTGGTTGATATCTGTTGTCTTTGTAAGGTGGTCATTGTGACATATAGTAGGTCCTCAATATAAGAAATTTGCAAAACTCGCCCCACAATGAGTCCTGGTATTACACAATCACAGTGACCTCCACACAGGATATTGATGACAAACACACACACACACACACACACACACACACACACACACACACACACACACACACACACACAAACACACACTTGACAGTACTGAGAATCAAACCCCATACCTAGCTATGTATTGCTACTACAGTGTACTACATTTATCCCATGCACCATGGAGCTTATAGGGCTAGTTTTTCTCCAAAGGTGTATTTCAATGTGAGTGACATCAGCAGGCTTGCCAAAGTAGGGCAATGGAAAGTTTAGTGACTGGGAATGGCTTCAAAAGCATTGAGCCCTACACACACACACACACACACACACACACACACACACACACACACACACACACACACACACACACAGAGTTTCACAGTTGCCATGTCTGGGATTAAAACTCCTACCTAACTAGTACATCACACTATAGCATTAGGCATGATACCACGCGCCACAGAGCTTATAGAGTAATCCCTTCCCCAAAGGTGTTTTTCAAGGTGAGTGACATGAACAGGCTTGCCAAAGTAGGGCAATGGAAAGTGTAGTGACTGTGAACGGCCTCAAAAGCATTGATCCCTACACACACAGAATCTTACAGCTGCTATGTCTGGGATAAGAACTCCTACCTAACTAGTACATCATACTATGACATTACTCAGTTATAGCATATGCATCGACACTTATAGGGCTAGTTTTTCCCTAAAGGTGTATTTCAAGGTAAATGACATCAGCAGACTTGGCAAAGTAGGGCAATGGACAGTGTACTGACTATGACTGGCCTCCAAAGCATTGATCCCTACACACACAAACACACACACACACACACACACACACACACACACACACACACACACACACACACACACACACAGGGTCTCACAGTTGCCATGTCTGGAATTAGAACTCCTACCTAACTGGTACATCACACTATAGCATTACACAGTTATATCATGCGCCACGGAGCTTATAGGGCTAGCTGTTCTCCAATGGTGTATTTCAAGGTGAATGACATCAGCAGGCTTGCCAAAGTAGGGCACTTGGGATTGTGCAGTGTATGTGAATGGGCCATAAACCATTTGTCTGGAAGCACACACACACAACAGTCAGTCACACACAGGTTTACATTTAACAGGTACGTGAATACAACTTCTAGATGAATAATGACTTGTACAGTCATGTTACACAGTTATCACAAGCACCACATACACTATAGTGCTGAGGGATACCAGACGCAAATGTCTACAGTGATAGACATTTGCACATCATGTGGTATTGGCCAATTAGATGTGTGCTGGGTGGGACAGGCCTCATGATGGGGAGCTCTTTGTCACTATCTGTCACTTTCTTCCACACATCTATGTATGTGTATGTTTGGCCAATTATAGTGTGTTGTCCTTGGATATATGTGTGTATTCCTACCTGATGTATGTGCAAAGCATGACTGGTTTGCAATGTGGAGCCTGTGTACAAACATCTGCGACTGACAGATATGTATAGTCCACTGATGTTGCTAGACATGGGCTTCATTTCTCTAAGTGTGGGAGCATGCCAGTATGACCTTCTGTATTGGATGTGTGAATCCATTCCAGGTAGGTTGTACTCCAGTGCAGGCATTTGTGTTCTACACCTACAGCTAGCAACCTGTTTCTGCAGGATATCTGTAGATTGGTTGACAATATGGGGTCAAAATGGACAAAGGATAGTGGGATCCTGTAACAAATTGTGTCTGTGCTGCTTCTGCTACATGGTTTTGGTGTTAGCAGAGATATTCAGACATATGTACTGTTTTACACTGTGATGTTTTATGTCATCAACTACTGACAGGTATACATATTTACTTGCAGTAATTTCCTGGGGAATACAAGATGAATGAAGCTGTGTCCAGTATTGTGGTCTGCAGCCTACATATTCTTGCACAATCATGCCATTCTGGAGGGGGAGCTGCAGACACTTGCTGATTGGTCTGTGTAAATGGTTCAGCACCTTGGTACTGTGGTGGCTGAGAATCCCATGCTTGTACATCCATCGACTTGACAGCATGTCCATATCCTGCTGTGGCCATACCTCACAGCTGTACAGATTCACACAGGCTACCCAGAGGCAGGGCTCATATTTCTGGTCATTACCCCTTCACATTGTGGTTTAGGACCAGGTTTGTAGCCACCCATTCCTGTGTTTGCAGGCAGGGATAGTATGGGCACACATCTAAGTTTCAGACTTCACACACTCCATGGCGTCTATTCTTCTACCCCCCCTCTGTTATTCTATCCTCTTCCGAACATTATGCAAACATTATCTGATAAGTATCCCTATAGTTATCACTTTATCCCAGCAGTATTTAGGGGTTGGTCCACAGTTCATGCAGTAGAACATGGTGGACATACTACTGTGGACTGTGTTATGTTGTTATTTGGGAGTCCATGAGATAACATACTTTGTCGATGATTTAAAACTGTATAGCTCATCAGATGAAGAACTGAAAGCACAGCTGCAGGTTGTCAAAACTTTTCCAGATGATATTGAAATGTCATTTCGTCTTGATAAATGTGCAAAAGCAACCTTTAAAAAAAGAAAACTGCAGCACCAGGAAAATATAAGTTTGAGACAAGAATGTGATATAAAAGAACTTGAGCAAGAGGGAGTGTATAAATACTTGGGAATTCAGAAGGATCGGCAATAAAACATGAACAAATGTGAATAAAGCTCAGTAAGGAATACTTCAGATGACTTAAATTAATCCTGAAAACAGCATTGAAATCTAGGAACAAAATCCAAGCCATAAATCAATTTGCTCTTCCTGTCCTAACTTATAGTTTTGGAGTGATTGACTGGCCCCAAAAACTGTTGGATAGACTGGATATTAAAACAAGAAAAATGCTTCATGTTTACAAAATGATTTATAAAAATCAGTGTATACCAAGATTATATGTTCCCCACTCCAAAGGAGGGATGGGCTTCCTTGAAATTGATTACATGTATTGATCTACAATCATGGGACTCCACACATATCTGCTGACCTCACAGGATCCAAATGTAGTGAAAGTTTTGAAACATTAGGAGAATAAATCTAAGATGATAGCTCTGCTTAATTTAGCAGAAGCATATAGACATCAAGCAGGAATGGAAATTATACCAGAAGTAGATACAAATCAGGCAGCAACTGAATGTGCTAAAAAACAAAAGAAAGAATATAAGGTGAAGGACCAGATGAGAAGGCAAGAAATGTGGAAAATACATAAATATAGTTGCAAGTATAGAAAACGTCTGGAAGAGCCTCGTGTTGATCAAGAATAACACAGGAATGATTAAGGAGAGGTGAATTCACATCAAGAAATGAAAGGTTAATATTGGCAGCCCAAGATAGTGAGCTACGTACACGCTGGTTTACAAAGTCCATTGAACATGTGAGGGAAACAGACATATGTAGGCTTTGTAAAACTGAATTGGAAACAGTCACACACCTTGTTGCTGGTTGCGATGCACTAATGGCAGAGGGACTGTATACTGAAAGGCATAATAATGTGTTGAGACTGTTACACTGGAGATTGTGCAAATATTATGGTATTGAAGTGGCTGAAAAACACTGGAAACATGAGCCACAAAGAATCATAGAAAATGATGAAGTTTATATCAAATGGGATCATCCAATACCAACAGTTCAGAAGATAGATGCTAGAAAACCAGATATAGTGGTCCAAGAAAAGAAGACAAAAGTAGCATTGGTTATTGAAATCACCACACCCAGTGACTACAGTGTCTTGTGTACAGAGAAACACAAAGTTATAAAATACCTGGATCTGCAGGCAGAAACAAGAGCCATGTGGAAGAAAGATACCCAGACAGTTCCAGTAGTAGTAGGAGCAACTGGTCTTACAAAAAAGAATTTACAATCGTATTTAGATATGTTACCAATTCATGTAACACTGTAAGAATTGCAGAAGGAGTCATTACTGGACACATTGCGGGTGTTCCAAAGAGCACTCTTGGCTAATGTCAAAGAGTGAAACAATACTAATTTCATGAACTTTAATCGTACTTTGACTTAGGAATGGGGTCCATTCTTGTCATGGTATTAGAAACCCAAAAGACTTGGAGAAATTAAAAAAGGCAGTACGGGTGAGACACAGGCCTTTGACAGAGGACTGTAGGGCATTTGGTAATGATGCAGGCCATCTGTAGCAGACATTGTGTCACTCCTACAGTCCCAGACTGCAAGCCACTATATTCCCCTTGGGTGACAAGGTAGGTGTGCAAGGTGTTAATGTCAATAGTTTCTGTCCTTATTGATCCATTGGTGTGAATGCTGGCAGGGTGTTGCTTACAGCTAGGGACACACCCGCATGGGACACCTTTTCAGCATGCTGCATTCTGTGGCTATTCCCATCCAGAGGTGGAGGTCATATTGTACTCAATCCCAAGAGCAGGGATAAGACCTGTGAGGCACCTGTGGCTGATGGTGGGGTGAGCTCGGTGCATGTGTGCTATGGAAGCTACTTGCAGCTGACTCACAGATATATGTAGGGCATTCCCCTTATGCTGGCTTGTGCAGGGACATCAGCAGTTTCTCAGTACTTCATACTGTGCCTTTTGTGGCCTGCAAGTGTTTGGCCAGACTACATCAGTATTCCATACCACACAGCCAACTAATGTGCTGCTAACCTGTATGTACAATTCCAAAGGTGTGTCCATTTAATAATAACATTTTATGCACTCTCTGTCTAGGGTACTTCCACCCGTGTACTGTCTGTATGTCTGGGCCCGCATTCATGACATGTCCATCTTTCAGATGGTGACAGATATTACATCTGAACAATTAGTATGGATTACTGCTGGATTGTGTCTTGCTGGGATGCATGGTGTTTGGCACTGCAGTTGTGAGAACTTGGCCCTGTCATCAACAGTACTGGCCACTGGTCACTGGTACACAGCCCTCCATGCTGACCACTTTCATACACTATAGAACACACAGCAATCTAACACACAGAGTCCTGCATATTGTAAACGTGCTGCAATCTATCCTGCTACTTTGGCCAACTCAGGTAATCTGTGCTCCACTGTTATTATACCTACACGTACATGTTACTACATTTCTAAATACATTTCACTTTCAAACTTCTTACCCTTCAGAACTAACATCCCACTGCCTGACCTGTTGTAATCTGTCTGTGTAGGTCTGGAGGGGGGTCGTTCTCCATAGCCATCAGTCAGAAGCTTTAGCACAGCCTTTCATTGTGTATGTCTACACCTGTCCTGCTGACTGAGTCTGTTGTTGGGTATGTGAGCCTCACTGACATGTATGTGTGTGTGTCCTATGGATGCATTTGACCCAACACATGTCCTGCAGTGGGATTTGTCACCTTGTCTACTACTGCCTACTATGTCAACACCAGTATTTGTTAAGGATTTCATGCTGCTGAAATAGGTGTCTACTATCTGCTGCCATCCAATTCAGCCACCCGATTCCCTAACATGCTCACATCCATACCATAGATACAGGTAGCAGAACATACTACTACATTCAGCAATTGATAGTGAGCATGACTTACCTTGTGGCTGTGCCAATATTGAGGATGGTGCTGGAGGGCTGACTATGTCGGATGCACATAGTACACTCCCTATACATGGTTAAGCACAGGTAGTGTCAGGTTTGGCATCCCTTTTACTGTATGTGCGAGTCAGAGAGAGGTGTCATTCCCTGGGTCCCTACCATGTCAGTGTATGTGCTATGTGTTGCCTCTTTGCCAAGGCCTGGGCATACTGGGCACACCTCCCTCTGCCTACTGGGGAAGGCTCAGGTTGTTCCTCCTCCAAGTCACTCTGTGCCTGTGCTGGCCTTGGCAATGCTGGGGGGCTGTGTGGCCCTACCCCATGCTGTTCCTGCTGCAGCTGCTTCTGCAGGATCATATTGTGTAGCATGGTACATGCAATGACAATTTGGGTACCTGTAGCTGGTGAGTATTGCAAGGCTCCACCGGATATGTCCAGGTACCGGAACCATGACTTGAGCATCCCAAATACATGCTCTATTATGATTCTGGTCTGTGCGTGTGCCTCATTATGGAGATCTTGTTCAGGTGTGTGTGCATTTCTGATGGGTGTTATCAGCCACAGCTCCAGTGTATAACCAGCATCCCTCACTAGGTGGCCATATGGGATGTCTCTATTGGCAAATCTCTGGTAAAGCTGCATCATATGCCAGATGTGGGAGTTGGGATGGCTTCCAGGGCTGCCAGAACATGCATTCATTATAATGCCCTGGGCATTGCACATGACCTGGCAGTTGATGGAGGGGAAGCCCTTGCGGTTTATGTAGACTCTACCCCGCTCACCAGGTGAAGCTTTGATGTGTATGTGCATGCAGTCTATAGCACCCACTACCTCAGGGTATTCTGCTATTATTGGAAGAGACGCATATTGCTGGTCAATGCCTCACAGATGTTGAGGAAATATATGTGCTCACTGGAATGTGCTGACATGGCATCCAGGAGCTGGTGGACTACTCTGGATGCTGATGCCTGTGAGATCCCCATGATATCATCAGTTGGTCTTTGGAAGGTACCTGCGGCTAGTATTCTTAAGCCTACACATACCTTGATATCCACTGGGATGGGTTCCCCTCTGTTGGTTCTGTGTGTGAGGCGTGGTTGACACAGCTCAACAATATGCTGTAGGAGTTCCCTGTCCACCCATTAGCGCTCCACTATCTCCAGCTCATGTAGCCCCTGGTAGGTTACCCTGCATCTGTACATTCTTCTCCTTCTCCTCACTGTGGGTTGGTCATCAGCATTCTCATCCTCACCAGCCTCTGCCTCTTCCACATGTTAATTTATGAGAGCAAAAGCTGCCATTATCATTTTGCTGCTTTTGTTTGTATACACCGCTGGTGTAGAGTTTGTGGAAAAAATAGAGTGAAAGGTGTTTTCATAGTTTATAGTAGTGTGCTGGGCTGGGCTGAGCTGAGCTGCTGCCTGTGTAATTGGCTGATTCTGATACATTTCACCTGCCAGCTGTGCTACTTCTCCTTGATTACCTTCCTACTGCTGTTTTTCCTTCCCATTGGCTTCCTGTTTAAGCCAAGAGGCACGTCGCACACACCCAGTGCTCAGATGTGAATGGAGCTGCTATTTCCTGTTTTTTTTTTTTTTAGTTTAAAACCTGGTGCACAGTGCGCACACCTGTTTAGTCAATGTAAAGAATGCTAGGCAGGTTCAGACACACCCCCCTTCCTTAGCTCTGCTAAGCTAAGGGCAAACCCGAGCCACAGAGCTCCAGTAAGCTTACAGTATGCCTGATACACCCCTCTATGATGTCAGCTAACTGTTAGGCTTGCACCATGGTTTTCCTGCACCTACATGGTTGGGTGCTGGCTAGCAATGAGGGGAAATCTGTGATTCAGTATCATTCCCCTCATTTGCATAGAATTGACTGCTAATGCCTAGTTACAGGTCTAACACTGAGCATTCACCCTTAGCAACCAGTATTCAGTGGCCTTGTTGTCTTCTGCCTGCCATTGACTATAATGGCAAAATTTTGATTTTGCCTAAAAAGCTTTATTCAAGGTTTTATTTTTATTTTCGGGCTGATCCCATTTGCGCACCACTGCCCTACGCTTAAACAGCTGAAATTGACAACAAAAAGTTATGTTTTGTTATTTTGAACCTATTTTCCATACCAATGGCCATATATTTGGCCACTGGCATGTCTTCCACATTATATATACCCTTTATTTGGAGCTGTCATGGCTCCGTTTTGTAGTTTGCAGAAATGTATTCGGTTACTAGCCGAATACATTTCAGCAGGTTTCACTACTCCTGCATGGACGGCTGCCAACTTCCTGGATCACTAATTCACCTTATTTGCATGGTTTTCACCTGCAAATGGGGTAATTAGCATATAGGAGCTGTGTCCATGCAGGAATAGTGCAGGAGCACTCGTGCGCATCCCGGGAGCTTGTTCTTGGATCTCTTGGCGGCCATATTGCCTCCAGCAGCCCTTGCACCATTCCTGCATGCTGTGCAGAGCTTGCTGAATCCCAGGGAAAACAATATCAACTTTGGAAAACTTCTGCAGCCTACTGAAGGCCACAGCATTGTTGGAAATTAAAATTAAAGATTAAGGATTCTTCCTAAACCATTTATTAACAATCCATGGAAAAAAGTCTTATCATTGATTGACACTTTACAATAACTGAACAGATACACTCTGATAACTGGATTGGTGTACCTATAAAGAAATTGTATATATTGAGGTCTGTTATAGTGTCAGGCTGATGTAAATAGTGTACATAGTTATTAAGATGTTATATACAAATACTATGGAATTTATTCAACTGTATTTCAAAAATAAAACATTTTTGAGGAAAGGAAATAATGACAATCATTTGAGTGCCAGACTTCATACCCTTCAGAAAATTCATACTATTGAAAAACTTGCTGTTCTATCTTCTTTCTAAGTTTGTAAGAGCAGTATTTTAAAAGTGTACCTATGTTTGGCCTTTGTCACCCCATTATTTATATAACAGATTGAGAGGTATCTGTGTGGATGCCTTATTTGCCAGGTATAAGTCACCTCTTAGTAATCTGTATGAGACTGAGTATAGTGAAAAGTCTTTGAGGCAGTCCATACAGGTGATGTGTCTTAGGCTCACTAGTATTTTTGTAACCTCTATGGACACTCCAGCTGTTGCAAGTGCTTGGGCAGGTACATACCAAAGGGAGCATTGTACACTATGATGGACCTAATGAGAGCTGTGTAATGTGGGACAATGACATCTCTGGACCTAGATGCTCTCATTTTATTTATAAGCTGCACAATACAAAAGGACTTCCTCACAACAGTGGATATGTATTAGTCACTGTCAACATAACTGCTCAAATCCATGGCTACTGGGTCTACTTTTAGAGGTGTATTGTCAATGTGATAATTTCTAGGCATAGTCAATTTTCCAAAGGCAACAATAATGCAGTTTTTGGCATTTAGTTTTGTCTATGACTCTGACACTGGTTATTATTTATTTATTTATTTATTTATTTATTTTGTTGGGGGGGGCAAGTCTTTCTGTAGTATTGCTGAGTCACTGGGGGATTCAGTGACTGCTCCCAGCTTGCAGTCATCTGCAAATCTGGTCAGTCATAGGCCTTGATGTTTGCTCTGACTTTTGAGAAGTGGATGTCAAATAAGAACATCCCTAGAATAGAGCTCTGTGGGACCAGACTCAAAACAGGTCTTTTTTGTTGTGGTGGGAAGCCTATACTGACTTCCTGCGCCCTATTTGTGATCTAGCTTCCAATCCAGTTATTAACAGAGGGCTTTATTCCTAGTTTGGCAAGCTCATCCGCAATGTCTTAATGGACTATAGTGTCAAAGGCCTTGCCCAGATCAAGTTAGGCAGTGTGCACTACCTTCTCTTCATCTATTGCTTTAGTTACTTTTTTGAAAAGGTCCCCCAGACTCAGCAGACATGGCATGCCCATGACAAAACCAAACTGTGATAGGACCAGTCTTTGAAGATTTCCTATGACCTTATTGATTAGTTCCATGATAAATCTTTCCATGACTTTACAAATGAGGCTGGTCAGACTAATGGGATGGTAATTGACCAGACAATACAAAAGGACTTCCTCACAACAGTGGATATGTATTTGACACTGTCAACTGGTCCTTCCTTGTGCAGAGATATGACTCTTCTTGTTCTCCATGACCTTGGAATGAAGCCATTTATTAGGCTGAGGATGTGGTTGAAAAGTGTTATTGGGGCCATAGAAATAGCTTTTTACATACTATTTAGGATGCATCCCGGTATATTGTCAGGACTCATAGAAGCCGTATTTTTTGCCTTTGAAAGTGCCTCCAGGACTTGGTCCTGTGGGATCGCTTGGGTGTATGGTTTCCTGCTGTTTCTTGTGAGATTACTGTGGGTGACAGATGAGTGATATCTGAGCTAAATTTATCAGCTGGTATATCATTTTTTTCTGTGAATCAAATGTAATATAAACATAGAAAACTTAACTCTAGATTTCATGACTTTAGACTTCGTAATATTATTTAGAAAATTCACTCACCTGTAGGGCAATAGGGAAGGGGCAGCCCCATAGGAAAAAAAATGTAGTGTGGCTTTGGGAGGTGCGAGGAAAATGAGGAAATTGAATCACCAGCAAAAAAACAAAACAAATACACATGCACCAGTCTGTAGCCTACTACACACACACACACACACACACACACACACACACACACACACACACACACGCACACACACGCACACACATCCACATACACACACACGCACACACACACACACACACACACACACACACACACACACACACACACACACACACAAACATGCACCCTAGGCCAAGAAATGAACTGCAGACCTGAACACTGTAATGCAACAATAATAACTTCTGCGTTTGTGTGTTAGCCATTTTGCATATAAGGCATTGTTTAATATTTCTGGTAATGAATGCAATAAAATTATTTTGTATCTACTTAAAAAGTGCAAATAGAAGGCTGATCCCATGAGCAAAATTTTATAACCACTGTCAGGAAGCTTCACACATAACTATTATTTTGGATCACACATCCTATTATTTTGTAAAGAGTATGAAGGGATCTTATGTCATGGGGAGAAAAGGGAAGTGGAATAATCTCATCTGCAGATGTGTATGAGTGAGTGTTATTTGTGTGTGTGTGTGTGTGTGTGTGTGTGTGTGTGTGTGTGTGTGTGTGTGTGTGTGTGTGTGTGTGTGTTATTTGTGTGTGTGTGTGTGTGTGTGTGTGTGTGTGTGTGTGTGTGTGTGTGTGTGTGTGTGTGTGTGTGTGTGTGTGTGTGTGTGTGTGTGTGTGTGTGTGTGTGTGCGTGTGTGTGTGTGTAAAAGTTATGTTTGAAATGGTTACTATTATGAAGCAGTACTATTCTTTTTTAAGTAAGTATAGCAAAATTCTGCATGTATTATATTTTTCAGGCAAGTGGACATCTATACCTGGGAGTATCATGCTGCGTGCTGCGCTGCTTATTCAGAATGCCTTATACATTCACCATCAGTTGACCTTCTGCTTTTTCATTTAATTACCATTTTATGCCAGAAGAATATGTTGATGCCGGTTCCCTTTACAGGCAGTTGGGTTTAGTGTTGCCAGAGTCATTCTCATAGTGCTGCACCTGTCCACTGTAAACACTGGGTAGACTCAGCAAATCCATTAGAATATGTGATCACATACACACGGGCTATGAACAACCACTTTCCCACACATGCCTGCCCTCATGAAGTAAAGTATGCAGTTTAAATCCCAGGAGGTATGACTAAATTTGAATCCCAGGAAGTATGGCTAATTAGATCTCCATTCACCCTGCACTCTGGTGTAATGGACCTCCAGGCTAGCCTGAAGCTAGACAACATGGGCTCAGCAGGCATCTGTGAATGATATTTTTTTCCATATATCCACACATTCAGCACCACTACTGAGACATGGAAGGGTGCCAGTGTTTGAGTACAAGTTCTGTTGAAGATGTATTAGGCATCGATATCTGACATATGTGGTTCATCATAATGTGGGTAAAAGGAATAAAAGAATTGTGCAACAATTTTCTCAGTGAAAGTTAGCATATAGAGAAGTTCTCTTATTCCAGACATCAATCACTTAGATAAATCACTAATAATTTTAATTTCATATTTAGATGTATTGTTTCATTTGATCAGTCTAAGGTAGCAAGAACCACACCTCAGGAATATCTTAATTCTACAAACATTCTGATTCAGCTTCTTGTCACACAATGAATGTCAATTGTTACACAGCATTCAATATGATTAGAATTATCAACAAAATTAATTTTTTCTCAAGTTGAATAAAATATGTTAATGCAGACTCAAGTAAAGCAGCCATAAGACTGCCTGTCAGGAACCAACAAAAATACTGTTGTTGCTGGATACAGACAGAATGAAAATAATGACCTTTCTGTGACCTTTCTGAGCAACAGAAGCTGGACGTTACAACCTTACAAGATGTACGTCTAGTAAAGGAAAAAAACATACAACAAGTAAAGAAGCTTTAGGATGAGAAATGTGCATGGTCAGACAGTACAGAAGAATACTGAGGGTGATGAGTAACTCCTCAAATGATACAGAAAGCAGCAATGCATGCAGAGACATATGTCCTGATAGCTGGCATAGTAAAACAAAGTAGCATGCATGCTATAAAAAAACAACAAAATAATGCATGATTTGCTCAGAAAGATGGGTCCATTTCTAATAAAAATGTAACTGCACTCTAAGGTCACTTCACCATTCAGGAAAAAAACATTCCTTGACAGAAGTTGTGGAGTAAGAAGACACTCAGTTACATGCATACACAGACACACACACACACACACACACACACACACACACACACACACACACACACACACACACACACACACACACACACACGTGCGCACACACACACATAATGCACAGTGACAAAAAGAAACTTGCAGACTCATACTCATCGAAACAAACTCTCCACATTTAGTGCATTCACAGTCACATTCACATTATACATTCATCTCGTCAGCAATTAAATACCTAATCAACAAAATTTTGAGAAATTGCCATTTCATTGCAAAACATTTGAACACAGGATGAATGTATTTTTAGCTAAATTATATAGATATTTTATGTGTGTGTGTGTGTGTGTGTGTGTGTGTGTGTGTGTGTGTGTGTGTGTGTGTGTGTGTGTGTGTGTGTGTGTGTGTCTGTGCCTATGCATGTACCTGCTCTTCTTTGCAAATAACAGTTTTAATTTCCAATAAAAGTTTTACTGTAGGCTATGATTAGTGGAAATCTAATTTTAAAGAAATGAAACACATTTCAATGGCTGGGACTGATGCAGTGATTTTACTAATGAGACCCTTGAGATAAGATAGGACAAGTTATATTGCAAATTAATGTAGCCAAATCAAAACTTCATATATACTGACAGAAACAGATGAACATGTTTATTTCTGGAACAATATAACAGAGCAGTAAAATGCTTGGTAGAAATGAAAAAAATCTACTTTTATTTAAAAAGGTAACCCAAAATGTCACTAAATTAATTGTAAAATATATTAAAGTATACATCAAAAAAGCTAAATGAAATAATAACATTTTCATATTCTATACTGTCTATGGCAACAAAGACTCATTTTTATCTATTGTGTATTAATGTTGCAAAGATATAATTATCACTCAGTAGGGTATTATTTGTGAGAAAATACACTTTTAGTGCAGTAATTATATATCCAACATCTCAAAAAGGGAAGTGTACAACTTAGGTTCCAAGCCCGCCATGGCAGCCCAAGCACTGTAGGCATGAAAACTTTCAGTTTCCAACTATCAGCAGTAGCTCTTTTGTATTGCTCATGTCTCTTTTATTTTACTTACTCATGGAATTGTGTGGGGTTTAGGATCAAAAACCTTGTGCCAAATGCAGCATGTATTTTTTCCTCTGCATTGGATACAAAGTACTAAAATGTACATCATAACAATTTGCTATTCTACATTTAATGCTATAATATTACAATAGAAATATCTGACCAATGTGCAAGTGAAAGGAAACATTCACAGCTGACAGAAAATAGACATGTAAATGTGGACATACTGATATATGAAAGTCATCACTTTATGGTCTTGTGTTTATTCAATATCAACTTTAATGGCATAGTAACAGGCGTTCTGAGAACCACAAAAGGCAAAATAAATTCAATTTTGCTTTTCCTTTCCATTTTTTTGTATGATAAATTCATGACCCAGATGATGTTTTTCTGCAAACCTTTCATCTAAGAGTTTAAAATAGGAAAAATGCTCATTTGTTCTGTTAGTGTTTTAAATTATGAGATGTAAGAGTTCCAACTAAGCAGATACAACTATTTTGTCAATACATCAACATGAATTTTGTTCATTGAACATTCGATAAAGGACCTACAAAGCCCTTGACAATGCACCTAAACATCGCTTATTAGTTATTTTTCTAGGAAGCATACTAATATTAACTCTGCAGGAAGATGCAGACTAGTTGTAGTGTTACTGAAATTCATTTTGCCTCTTCTTGTCTTCTGACAGTAGCTGAGATTTCCAGATGATTTGATCTATTAGACTACAGGAATCATCTTAACCCTTAGAATCAGTTCCAAAGTATTGCTTTTGACACTTTCTGACAAGTGATTCTGCTGCAGGTAATGTTATTAGCAATCCCCAGCTCTAACTGGCTCTAAAATCATTTACTCCTGTGATTGTTACATAACTGGGAAGTCTACCATTGTCTTCTGCTTTATGCTGCTGCCACTGCAAGTTTAACTGTTTTATTACCAAAGGACATTGTACCAACAAGCAAATGATAGCATAAGACCAAATATAATACTATCAGAATGAATTAACTTTCTTTTCAAGAGCAACAGTCAGAACTGATGGCCACGACATCAGACAAAGAAAAAGCCATTACACATTATTAAACATGCAAGCAGTATCAGAAAGAATGTAGTCAACTTTAAAGTTGAAAAGAACAAGCAAGCACAAGGCCATTTGCTGAGTAAAAGTGACCCAAAGTCCATGGTCATCTATAAAGCAGGCAGAGAGTAATTGGAACAAATTGGATGTATAGCCATCAGTTAAAAAACTTAAACCTCACATGGAACCTCAGCAAAACTATAAAAAGGTAGTACATATTAAGTATTGTTTAGACACTGTCACCTAAAGTGATCCATACAATGGATAAACAATGCTGCTGACAGCAATAAATATACTCCATGATTACATTGTTATCTTTAATTCTATTGTTCCATTTTCTATGTGCAATACCCTCCAAAAAAGATTCACTTCCATTAACTCTGTTATCTTGTATAAGTAAAATTCACTGTTTCATGCTTTTGGTGTTACCATTCAAAAGATTTGACAAAATCATTGTATGTTATCCCAAAATGCTTTTAATCCTGAACAAGTGAAAACTTAGCTTTAATATTGTAAATACATCTCCAAATCGTAAAATTAGGACTGAAATCTTTTTATTTATTTATTTTGTTTACTTTTTTTTTTTTCTTTTTTAAACTCTGTGCAGAATTAAAAAGGATCAGTGGAGGAAGAAAACACTGTTGGGCATGATCTAAAATGGCAGCATGGTTGATGTGATCTGATCCTAGCTTAGTTAAATAATGCAGAACTTTCTTGAGCAAGCCAAAGTGTGTGAAAGGTAGCATGTGTTAAAAGGAAGATTATACAATGATCCCCCCATTAATATTCAAAAACGTGCATACTGATTGGTCAGCATGCACATTGTAAATCCAAGTTATAGTAATGGAAAAAGGTCCGGTCACCCAGACATTTTCCATTACTACAACTCTTACAGCAACACTGTCTCGCTATGTTAAATGAGTTTAACATAGCGAGACATCTTTAAAAAAAGCAACAGTGATTCTCCGTGGCTTTTTTTAAAGCTGTCTCGCTATGTTAAACCCATTTAACATAGCGAGACAGTTTGTAAAACAAACGGAGATCTTGCTTTCTCCGTTGCTTTTTTCAAAACTGTCTCGCTATGTTAAATGGGTTTAACATAGCGAGACAGCTTTAAAATAAGCAACAGAGATTCTCTGTTGCTTTTTTTAAAGCTGTCTTGCTATGTTAAACCCATTTAACATAGCGAAACAGTTTGTAAAAAGCAACGGAGATCTTGCTTTCTCCGTTGCTTTTTTCAAAACTGTCTCACTATGTTAAATGGGTTTAACATAGCGAGACAGCTTTAAAATAAGCAACGGAGATTCTCTGTTGCTTTTTTTAAAGCTGTCTCGCTATGTTAAACCCATTTAACATAGCAAAACAGTTTGTAAAAAGCAACGGAGATCTTGCTTTCTCTGTTGCTTTTGCCCACAGCTCTGATGTACTGTGTAGGCATACGCGTGTTCAGTACATCAGAAATGCCGCAGAATACCAGACAGCTGCGGAAGGGCAGCAAGAAGGCATTATATAATGCCATTATTTAAGAAAAGTAATTATTTTTTTTCTTAAATAATGTCATTGTATAATAGCAATAACCCACTTCTGGGTGTGGGTAATGCTGGATTTACCCACGGTTGGCTTTGTCTGGCCACTCGGGCTTCACCCTTGTGACCAAACCACACCAACCGTGGGTAAATCAACATTACCAAGCGAGTTATTGCTATAATATTATGGGGACTTCAATGATGAAAATGATGCCAACTGGAGGTCATCCAGTTGGAAAAGCAATGGTTGGTAAAAAAAAAAAGCAAGTAAAAGTGTCAGTTTTCTTTGCATTCAGATGCTGACTGAAGATAGTATTGTTTGTAACCATCACTGTGGTGCAGAGGGGTAACATTGATGATAGTATTGTCTGTAACCACCGCTGTGGTGCAGAGGAGTAACATTGATGATAGTATTGTCTGTAACCATCGCTATGGTGCAGAGGGGTAACATTGATGATAGTATTGTCTGTAACCATCGCTGTGGTGCAGAGGGGTAACATCCTGACTGTGCACCAGATGATCTATGTTTGACAAGTCACAGGGTCTCTGAAGGGACCATGTGGGGTAGGGGGTTGCAGTGCGTAACCAACACCAGTTTGCCCTTCCTGAGGGAAGAGAGGCAGCCTTGGTACAATGCAGTAGTTAAGAGCCTGGTGAGCGCCATGCTGTTAGTAGTACACTGCTTATATGGGTGGCTGCTCATGAGTGGAAGCATGCTTGCAGTTGCTGAAGGTAGCCATAGCGGAACACATAAGGCTGTCACATTGCAGCATTGCTAGGTCATACTGCCCAGTGACAGTATTGTGCTGCTGCAACTGTATCCTTGATCTCCTCATTGGTCCAAGACCATGACTGGGGTAGAGTCTGAGGGACACTAAGAAAAGTCCAGTAGACCTTGTGAATAATGACAGGAGCTAGTGGCAGCTGATGATCAGCTGCAAGGAGTTAAAAAAGATTATACTGTCTGAAGATAAACTATGGAACAATCAAGAAAAAATAAAGATACACTGAAGGAAGGGAAGAGGAGAAAGTAGTACTGAACAAGGACTCCATAGTGACTCAACAGATCATTTATATTATGGACACAAGATATGGCTTTCAACAACACTGAAAAGAAAATCTCTTAAAACCATTCAGAGGTCTTTAATATAAGTGGGACACTAGAAGAGTAAATAAGACAACCAAGCTGAGACCATAAGATAGAGATGGGGGAGGGAAAAACCTGAGGTCCACGGCCATTCCTGTGGAGCTGGAAGGAACAGATTACATACTGTTCATAAACATTACTAGAAGTAATTAGACTGATGTCCTGCTGCAGCAAATATTAACACAGATGGTATTTTGGGCTTTTATCCAAAATATCTATCAGGAACGTAGCCGTGACTATTACTTGTGAAGCTGCAAGCAATTCAACAAAAAGAGATGCTGTTAAAAAATGTGGCAGAAGGTTAAAAAAGTGAAAGTCAGAGATACGAGAATATCTCTATACAATGAGTATTGAGAGTACACCAGACTGAAAAGAAACGAGTTCATTCCAGTATTGATGAAGTGTAAGGGATACAACCGAGACCTCGTTTCTGATAAAGGAACCACAAAGGAAAGGAATAGTAGCAGCAAAAACAACTACAGAGGTTCCAAACACGGCAAATACGATCTTTGCTTTGTTCTGTCGAGTCTTTTATTCTAAAAAATACAAACAGGTAAGCGCTTTCACGGATAACAAACTCTGCTTCATCAGACCATGTTAAACACAATGTAACAAATAACTATTCAAATGTTACAGCAGCCAATTAAGTACAAGTCTAAAAGGAAGGGAACGGTTGGTATACTTAAGTTACATACTGTAGTGCAAAAAAGACGTGCTTTGTGCTGACAATTGAAAGCAGCTCGCATCCACAATATTAAACACTATCAAACTATTGCAACCTTAAAAACACAATACATATGCATACATAAAAACAAATTAATGTACAAATAAGTAGCAGCATTTATAAAAGCAGCAACTAATAATAAAATGTCTAAAAAATCCTGCTGATTCCATGCTATATCAGCATGGACAATGATGAAAAACAAAGCAGTCGATCTATTGAAAGTCGAAAGACAGAAGTAGTTGAATTAGTGTGGCTATTATATGGTACTAATAAAAACTGCCTGATACTAAAAGTATAGTTAACAAAAATGGATAGAATGGTGTGTTTAATGTATGACATTCATATGCTACCAAATGCATAATTGGGAGATATAAATATATTCATGGTACATCATGATAAAAAATTAATGTTATCATATTGACAGCAAGGGCTAACGATGTTTCAGAGCTCTTGCTTTAAGGAAAGGTTTTATTGATACCTTGCTGTTCAAACCCGGGGGGTTGTCAGCTTGTAGCTGAATAATCCATTTCTGTTCTATGGATTCAGTCTTGTTTAATAGATCACCACCTTGAATATTAGCATGCACTAACTCTAAAGCAAAGAACTTGAACTTATGGCTAGGGCCTGTCTCGTTAACATGCATAGCTAAAACACTGGATACTTTCACATTTCTAATGTCTCTCAGATGTTCAAGGATCTTGTCATTGAAAGTCCTGTTTGTCTTACCTACATAGTAGGAAAAACAAGTGATGCAGAAACAGAAGTATACCAGATTCTTGGTCTGACAATCCGCATAGAAACTAGTGTCAATGTTGAAACCAAGTTGGGGGTGAAGAAAATGACCCCCAGTGTGTATGCATATACAAGCCATACACCTTCTACAGGTGTAGGTACCCTTTCTATCAGACTGGGCATAGCTAGGAGGATTCAATGGTCTATAACAAAGTTGATTTTTGAGAGATTTGTTGTTCCTAAATGTAAAATCAGGCTTATTTCCAATCACTCCTTGTAGTTCAGGTATATTTAGAAGAATATCCCAGTTGGCACTGATAGTATCACATACCATGATGATGTTACTAGCATAGGTCAAAGGCATCCTAAGCTTATTGCCAACATTCATAGGGGTATGACTCTGATCAACAATTTGTTCAGGAGTCTGTGCAGAGGTAGAGCTATGATTAATACTAAAATATGGTTTACATCTGCCTTCTCTCTCATTCCCTACTCTTTTTACCATCATACCGAATGACTGGGGTATAGAGAATGTTAGACATGTACTACTCACACATAATACATCCACTGACAAAGTTCATCGTCTCTGTACTCTCTTAGAAATTATCTTGGAGAACAATGCTTTTGTTTTCAATGATGTTTTTTATTTGCAAAAAGTTGGCATGGCTATGGGCACAGCTTGTGCGAATAGCTACTCCAACCTAACGTTGGTCAATTGGGAAAATCAGCACATTCTATCTAATGACAGGTTTGGCACATTGATTAGATGGTATACGCACTTTGTGGATGATGTTTTTTTGCTGTGGCAGGGCCCTGAATAATCCTTGCTGGATTTATTTTAGTATATAAATGGAGTGAACACCTTTTTGAAATTTACTTATAAATCTTCCTCTACTCTGGTAGAGTTCTTAGATGTACAGATCAGTAGGGATGCCCTATATTCCATGTCCACGAGCATTTACAGGAAAAGTGTTTGAAGAAATAACGTTCTACACAATAATAGCATGCATCCTAATCATACCAAACTTAATGTGCTTCAGGGGCAAATTTTCCATATCATGCGTCTACATAATGAGGATGCACAGTTAGAAAAGGCACTCATCCTACTCAAGGAAGAATTTATAAACAGAGGATATAGGAGAGAAGTTATTGAAACACAAATACTTGAAGCCTAGAATGAGGGGGAAGGCAGATGTAAACCATATTTTAGTATTAATCATAGCTCTACCTCTGCACAGACTCCTGAACAAATTGTTGATCAGAGTCATACCCCTATGAATGTTGGCAATAAGCTTAGGATGCCTTCAACCTATGCTAGTAACATCATCATGGTATGCGATACTATCAGTGCCAACCGGGAGATTCTTCTAAATATACCTGAACTACAAGGAGTGATTGGAAATAAGCCTGATTTTACATTTAGGAACAACAAATCTCTCAAAAATCAACTTTGTTATAGACCATTGAATCCTCCTAGCTATGCCTAATCTGACAGAAAGGGTACCTACACCTGTAGAAGATGTATGGCTTGTATATGCATACACACTGGGGGTCATTTTCTTCACCCCCAACTTGGTTTCAACATTGACACTAGTTTCTATGCGGATTGTCAGACCAAGAATCTGGTATACTTCTGTTTCTGCATCACTTGTTTTTCCTACTACGTAGATAAGACAAACAGGGCTTTCAAGGATAGGATCCTTGAACATTTGAGAGACATTAGAAATGTGAAAGTATCCAGTGTTTTAGCTATGCATGTTAACGAGACAGGCCCTAGCCATAAGTTCAAGTTCTTTGCTTTAGAGTTAGTGCATGCCAATATTCGAGGTGGTGATCTATTAAACAAGACTGAATCCATAGAACAGAAATGGATTATTCAGCTACAAGCTGACAAACCCCCGGGTTTGAACAGCAAGGTATCAATAAAACCTTTCCTTAAAGCAAGAGCTCTGAAACATCGTTAGCCCTTGCTGTCAATATGATAACATCAATTTTTTTATTGTGATGTTCCATGAATATATTTATATCTCTCAATTATGCATTTGGTAGCATATGAATGTCATACATTTTACACACCATTCTATCTATTTTTGTTAACTATACATTTAGTATCAGGCAGTTTTTATTAGTACCATATAATAGCCACACTAATTCAACTACTTCTGTCTTTCGACTTTCAATAGATCGACTGCTTTGTTTTTCATCATTGTCCATGCTGATATAGCACGGAATCAGCAGGATTTTTTAGACATTTTATTATTAGTTGCTGCTTTTATAAATGCTGCTACTTATTTGTATATTAATTTGTTTTTATGTATGCATATGTATTGTGTTTTTAAGGGTGCAATAGTTTGATAGTGTTTAATATTGTGGATGCGAGCTGCTTTCAATTGTCAGCACAAAGCAAGTCTTTTTTGCACTACAATATGTAACTTAAGTATACTGACCTTTCCCTTCCTTTTAGACTTATACTTGATTGGCTGCTGTAACATTTAAATAGTCATCTGTTATATTGTGTTTAACTTGGTCTGATGAAGTGGAGTTTGTTATCCATGAAAGCGCTTACCTGTTTGTATTTTTTAGAATAAAAGACTCAACAGAACAAAGCAAAGATCATATTTGCCATGTTTGGAACCTCTGTATTGTTTTTGCTGCTTGATGAAGTGTAGCTGAGATGGAGTGAGGTTTAAACTCTTGTATCCTGAAGTATTCACAGAGTTTTTTTCTAGGGGCTTAGAAATATTCATGGAGGAGATCAGGTAATGGAAGGGATTAAGAAGTTTAACCATTGAGAACTGAATAAGCAGAGTGATGGGGATGCGGCTGCAAAAACATCTGCCAGCAATGAAAACATGAGTAAGAGGATGCCAGTACCCTGAAATGTGAGAAAAACAAAAGGCAGTGAAAGAGATGGCCAGAACTGGTAGAGAACTGCTGGTGGAGATCAAAGTTGAACCGTCTTAGGAGAAATTAAACAAAAATGGACTTGTAAATTAAGTGTGGGAACTGCAATGTATCAACTCTCCTTTGTGGATGGTTGGATTGAAATAAAGTTCATTAATTCAAACTCTGAACCTCCTAGAAGGCTTTCCATGAGTTTGCCAAGAACAGTAGAATAGTTATATATACACCTTTGTCAAACCATTGGTCTAATGTACTTTTAAATGCCTCTAAACTTCTAGCTTTTCTAACAACTATTTCCAAACTATTCCATAGTTTGCAGTTCATCCTTGAAATGATCCTATCCCAACAATGCTGTTAAAATGCAGATAGTTCACAAATAAACATTTTTTTCCACAGTGTAAGCCCTACATTTAATTCCTACTATTCATGTTATGGTGTTGGCAATCATGCATTTCTAGATCAGAATTAAATCTCTTCTTACCGATTTATATACAACTGAATATAATGCCAACCTTTGCAGCCTGTTCTTATAACAAAGGTACTTAACTCTAGTGATTTGCCCTTTAGTGATTTCCCCTTTCTAGCCTATAGTCCTGAAAAGAGCTCATTTGGTGTAGTGGTACATTGCTGTGACTCTAGCACACAGTGTCCTGGGTTTGAGACCTAGCGGGGCTGGTTATTTCAGGCTGCAGTGGTTAATGTTGTCACCTCACAGCAAGAGGGTCTCCTGTTCGATTCTTGGCTGGAGCACCTTCTGTGTAGAGTCTGCATGTCCTCCCTGCCGTCAAGTGATGTTTAAAGACATGCAGGTATGGGTGTGCTTTCTTTGAAGGTTCGGTGTTGGGCTGGCAACTTAGCACTGTAAAAATCCACTGCCAATCATTAGCAGACTGGAGTTCTGCTGTCACAACCACTAACTGGAAAAAGCTGATAGAGAGCCTACAGTACTGAGAAGGATTATACACACATGAGGTGCACTGTATTCAAATGTAAGTCTTACAGAGGCATGCAGAAAGGTATTCGAACATTTTCTTCCCCTTGGTTATGCTGCGTAAGACACCCTTTCGAATTATATACAGTAGCACCTTCTATTCTCATTTGAAAATTAATGTGACAATACTCTGAATAATACTGAATGAAAATCTTTGACCTGTTTTGAGGGGGATGTGGTTTTAAATGTAACTCTTCTGCCTTGGATTATTATGTTTTGGAAAAAAAAAATGTCAGAGCACTTCTATGAGCTAGGCTTGTAAAGGCTCCAAGGCCATTAGCCTAGTACACACCTATGAACCTATGTTTGGTAAGGTTGCTCCAGATATAAGTATTAATGTTTATTAAAATATGTAGAGTAAAATTAGCTGCTAAGTGACATAAATATGAAAAATGAAATATTAATAGTCAGCACTCAAAGTAAATAAAATAATACCCCAGAAAGGAATCTAGATTTGTTGATAGTTTTCTCTTGTGAGTGTTGTGAGTTGCAATGTAAGGTATTCTGCTAAGTAAAGTTATTGTAACATAAAAGTTACAATGTACAAAAACTCAGCCAGTAAGTTAGTTTCATAGAGTAGCAGTTAGTACAATATATCCTGTTGTAGTTGCTGGATGGGAAGATTAGAAAATGAGTTTTGAAGCACTATACAATTGAGATTAGATGAAAGAGCAGTAGTTCTAGAAGGAAGAAATTAGAAATTAGAAAATAGTTTGCAAGCTACTGCTTAGGATAACAGAGATTTTACTTTTTTAAAATAAAGTGACTTATCCTGATATGAAAGCTCAAATAATATATATGTTAGTTTTTTTCAACTACCAATCTTTCAAGTAACAGAAGAGTGGCACCAGATATAAGGCAGGTTTAGTGAGAAGAAGATGCTCTGATTCGATGACCCAAAGCTGATTTATTCAATCCAAGTTGGTGAGCTTGAGGAGGGCAAGTTATTAATAAAGGGCCTGTAGTAGTGACCTGCCTGTTCAATGACCTTACTGAATGGAGCATAGTGTAAGGAGTGAGGTAACCTAAAGGGTAATACTTTCTATTACAGGGAAGGACATAACGTTAACCATTCGAATGGCTGTAGCATTGCAATGTGAGAAATAAAACAAAAACATAGAGATGAATCAAACTAAAAGTTAGCCAGATAAGTGAATGCTAAAAAGGGTAAAGTAGAAATATTTAGAAACATGGGAAATATGGTGGAGCTTTTTCCCTTGCTGAGTAGAAGAATAGAGGCTAAATACATTCAGATGTCAACTTTTGCTTTTGCTATATGGAAAGCAGGCAATATAGTATGCGATTTAGCAGAACAAATCCATGATTTATGTTAGCTAATAGGTGTATTGTTATCATTCTAACCAGGGCATTTGCCCTAATGATGGAAGAATGCTTCTTTATTTAAAAAATGTATGTATGCAGCGATTTTCTATATGTTTTATTTGGTTACTTTTTTATATTATTATTAATAATATTATTACTTGAGCGTTTGTGAGGGGGAGAGTTCATAGGTTCATAGGTAAGTACTAGGCTATCTGCCCAAGGGCATTTATAAGCCTAGCCAGAATGTGTTGGCTTTTGCCACCCCCTTAGATTAGTTCCCTGTGCCTCTTTCCAGCAGAGCCATCAGTTCCCTGCTCCAGAGACCAGCAGAGCCATTAGTTCCCTGCGCCACTGTCCAGCAGAGCCAGTGCAGTGATCCCAGGGGGTAAATTTTCTGTTTCCCATCCACCCGTCAAGGTTTCTCTTGAAGAGTGTTAATGAGGGGCTCTGCCTGATGTATATTGGAATCCTGTTCCAAAGCATGGGGAGTCTCTGGGATAGGAATCTATCCCTCCAGCATGTCCTATTTATCGTTGTGATGAGGTTTATATCTGCAGAGCGTGTGGCTCTCTGGGATTTGTTTTTTTTAGGTGGAGCATGTCCATCCATTCTGGGTTTGACATGGCCTTGTATGTCAGGCAGAGATCACCTCTGAGTAAGCAGTATGCAACTGAGTACAGCTGAAGTTTCTTGAGTCGGGCTGCATAGGGCATCTGTTTTAGGCAAGTAATCCTCTTGGAGAGGTACTTTTGTGGCCTTTCCAGCTGTTGCAGGTTTCTTGTAAGGTACATCCCAAATGGGGTGTTGTATTCTATGATGGGTCTAATGAGTGATGAGTAGAGAGGCACAATAACCTCTTTTGTTCTAGATGTGAACCCTTTTGTGATTAGGTGGGCCACATAGAAGGATTTTCTAACCACCTTGGCAATATGATTATCAAAGGAGAGATTACTATCTTCTTGGGTCCCCAGATCCCTTATTACATTTTCTGTATTTAGGGGACTACCACCTATGGGGTAGTTTGCGGGTATTTTGTTTTTTCCAAAGGGGATGACTATGCACTTTTTGGCATTTAGCTTGAGGCCATGATTTTGACACCAGGTATCTGTCTCAGTGAGACCCATCTGAAGGGTGTCTGTATCAGCCGGAGAATCAATTATGGCCCCTAGTTTGCAGTTGTCTGTGAACTTGGTCAGCCATAGTCATCCTATGGTTGCCTGTACCTCTGAGAAGTATATACCGAACAGGAGGGGTCCTAGGACTGAGCCCTGGGGGACGCCACTTGTATCCGGTTTAGAGTTGGACATAGAGCCTGCAACTCTCACCATGTGGGTTCTATCCATGAGCCAGTTGGCAACCCATCTCGTGACATAGGAGTTTATGTTCAAGCTGGTGAGCTTGTCTATAATACTAGAATGGGGAATGGTGTCGAAAGCCTTTGCGAGGTCTAGGTAGGCTGTGTGGACCTCCTTTCCCTCATCTAATGCCTTGGTAACCGTCTCAAAGAAGTCCACCAGGTTTAGTAGGCATGATCTGCTCTTAGCAAAACCAAACTGGGTAGGGTCCAAGGTTTGGAGGTTCCCAATGTCTCTGTTAATGAGTTCCATGATGATGCATTCCATAGCCTTGCAGACCAGGCTAGTCAGGCTTATAGGGCGATAGTTCCCGAGGTCTGTTGTGGCTCCACCTTTGTGGAGTGGGATAACTGTTGCTGTGCACCACTCTATGGGTATGTAGCCTGTAGAGAGGCTGAGTTTGAACAGTGTGTTTAGGTGAGGGGTTAGTTCATTTTGGAGCTCTTGTAAGACACAGCCTGGGACCCCGTTCGGTCCCATTGAAGCTGTGTTTTTGGCTTTGGATAGGGCTGTTTTAACCTGTACATTGGTGATTGATGGGGCCCTACATTCTTCTGGTATGCTTATGGGGCCCTTTAGGGGGTGAGAGGCGGGTAAAGTTTGCACTAAACCTGTCTGCCAGAATGTTTGCAATATCAGTCGGTTCAGTGTATTTTGTGCCATTCTGCGCTAACTCAGAGCAGATCTGAGAGTTTCCACTTAGGTTCTTGACATAGCTAAAGAATGCTTTGTGGTTATCTTTGGAGTCATTGGCAATTTTTCTTTCGAAACTAGCCTTGGATGATTTAATGAGGGATCGTAGTTTCTTGCTGATACTGATCAGGGATGTCTTTCCTTCTTGGGAATTTACTCTTTTCTGTACTAGTTTCCTCCTTTTGTTGTATAGCTTGTTTATGGCAGGGGTCCACCAGACTGGTTTCCTTTTCTTGGAGGAGTGAGTCTTGGTTTTACTTGGGATAGCACGATCCATGCATGGTTATAAAGCTAGGAAAGGTACTATAAGATATAACATGTGTCCAGTAAAAAAATGTTGCAGCATTTTTACGTGGAGAACAAAAAACCATTCACTGAGATGGGTATGCAACTGAAGGGAGGGTTATGTTTCAGAACAACCTCATATAATGGAAAAATGAAAGTGAATACATATGGAAATGGTTTTATTTTCTGTATTAGCTTTGAATATGAATGGCTTTGTACATAAAGAGAAAAGGCAAATGGTAGTATCTTGCATACAGAGGATAAGGGTATAATTATCAATGTCTCAGAACATACATTTAGACAGCTGAACATTCAACAATAGTTAAAAGGGAATTAAGGTGGGTTTCTCAGCTGAAAAGCAGGGGCAGGGATGGAGGAGATTGATGGTATTATAAGAAAAAGGGTTTCCTTCGAAATAGAGAGGGAAAAAAGGATGGATAGTCAAGGTTTGAGGTAGTGAGGGGCTACTAGTTTAGAAATGGTTTCTTTAGTGAGTATGTATATTCCTTCTAAGACTGCAGTTTCAGACCGGAGTGGAATGTTACTGGAGATTATAGGTTTTTTAGGAAGGGCTCATAATTATAGGGAGAAATTGGAATGATCTACAATAATGAAGATGTGTTCCAGGGTCCTAGGAGAATCCTTATTACTAGGAAGGTAGATTCCTATGGTAAAGCAAATGTAGGTATTTGGAGTAGAATATGTAATAGTCACCTTGGGAGTTCTTGTTCAATTTACTTATCATTCTAACAAGCATAAGACCTTGAGCAGATTAGATAGATATTACAATACACAGGAACATATTCATTTACTTGAGGGAATAGAGGTGCATCTGATTACAATATCAGATCATATGTTTATAAATATCAAGGCAAGGGTTCCAGTTATTGGGAAAAGAGATAGGCATTGACATTTTCTTGTTTTTTTTTATGGAAAAGGCAGGCACTTAAGATGTAGGTAACAGACAATATATAGGAAGTAGTATGAAGACAGGAAAAGACCAGATGAGATTGCAGGTGCCTAGGAGGAGATTTCAGAGTGGTAGATGAAATAAGGGAAAGATAAATAAAAATATGAAAAATGATTATATAAAGTTTATGGAAGGGTTGGCAAGGGCTGTGGTACTGGTGAATACAGACTCTCAATTTGTAAGACGTAGAGCAGTGGAGAGGTTCAGGGCAGAGCAACAAAGAATCCGTGATATTTTACACAAGGAGAGTGGTATGGGCAGTTATTCTGTGATAACAACCCTGGGGCACAAATAACTTCTAGCACAGAGGTTAAAGAATCCGAAAACAGAGAGGGCAGTAGTAAAACTGGGGGATAACAAGGCAAGGAAAAGTATAGAAAACTCAGAAGGAATTATAGACAAATAAATATACATACACACACATACATATATATATATATATATATATATATATATATATATGGATTTACTTTTAAATTGCGAAGCCCACAACACCGAACATTATTTTCCTGAGATAAAAATAATGAATACTGAAAATTATGCCCTAAATCTATAAACAAGTCATTTCTCAGTTTGTATCAATTTCTTGAATCTCCTTAGCTAATCTTCAATCATTCTTTTTATTGCCTTAATCAGAGCTGTCATCAATTTGTTCTTGGTGATACTGAAAACGTTTCTCCAGTCCATTCAGATTGGGACCAATTTTTGAAGACTACACTCCATGAAATATGTATTGTCTAACTGTAAATTATCACATTTGTGTAATTTCTTTTCCAATAATTACAATTGTGCTGAAAATGACAAGGGACCAATAGAGTGTTCCAGAAACAATGTAATTTCAGTTTTAAACCAAGAATCCAGTAAAAAAGTTTTACTGCATGTGGGTTCCTTTGGTTCATCTGCCACTCTGTGTTAATGGCTCCACCTTCATGGCCAGACCTTTCATTTGTGGGTAAAGGAATCACAATGACAATCTAGCAGCAGGCCCCAAAAGTTGTATTACATTAGAAACCACCTGAGTAAGATGCATCCCCCACTTTGTTACTGAGATATTGAAAGTCCTGCTGTGGGCAAAACAGCTCCTGTGATGACATAATAGAGCACAAATTAGTGAAACTTTAAAAAACTGTAAACCACAAAAAGTATTCCAGGTAAGCTGAAAACCATGCAGTGCTACCAAATTTTGAATAAATTATCAGCACACCCTTTAAGAAAACAACCAGAGCAGTAACAACAAAAGTTTTTTTTCAGTGATCTTTCACAAAAATACAGACTTCTTCAGAACCAAATGTTAGCTGTTCAGTTAGTAAGCTGTTATATAAGATGACCTGTTTGGTCATGTTACTACTGAGCAAACCACATAGAACATTTGAAGGTACATAGACATATATACATTAACGTTGACTAAAAATACATTAGATAAAAATAATGAATACATGCATTAAAACCAAGTAATACTAAATAAGTAAATAACATATTCATATAAAAATCATTAAACTGCTAAATTATGATGAAAATATGAAGAAATGTACATTAAAATTCAAAAATAATAATCTGGCAGCTTTCATTTTCAAATAACAGACAAAAGACAAATTCTCATTGATACCTGGAGAGCAATAAGCATCTAGTTGAATCGGCCATAAAACTTTAACTTCTATTATTTCTTCCCAGAGATGCCCTCATGGATTCAGAGATATTCTTTCCAAAATGATAAAATCAAACTTTTTGAAATATGTACAATCAATAGAATGTGTATACAAGACTTTTTTTCCAAACATCTTTATTAAACTTACACATATGAGAAAGGCAATCTTACATTTATATAAGTGAAAAATATACAAAATGATATCACATTAGTTGCAAACATTTTAATTTACAGACACCAGTGAAACAACTGTATTTGTAAACATGCATCACTTATAAACCGCATTCTTCTTTTAATATCATATATGTATTCAAGGACACATTCCTGTAATCTCCTCTCTGGCTTTCTTATAAAAAGGCCAAACAAGGGAGACATAAAGCTACATATACCACCCCCTTTGACCTACGAATGTTGTACCCATTAAGTTTAACCACAACTTGTCCAAATTTAAAACTGTCACCCTGTAAAATATAGCTATAGATGTTGCAACCATGGCATCTGATTATCCCCTTCTTTTTCTTTTTCTTAGAGAACGATCTCTTTAATATTTTTGTAATACTTCCAACTCTCCAAAAACTAACTCTTACTCTAAGGGGAAAAATTATGGAAACTTTTGTCTTATTTAAATATTTTCTGTTCCTCCTTGTGACTACCGTACCCTTGCCCAGCAATCAAGGAGTCTCAATCCTCAACACTAACACCAGGGAGGTCGTCTCATAGAAGAGGAAAGGATAACTAATACACACAGTAAAGTACAATTTCCCTTAAGTGCACAAAGAGATCACAGTCAGTCTGAGGCTGGTTGCTCCCTTGCTCACCAGGTCCCCAGTAAGACTCCCCATTGGCACAGCTATAGGGTTCAGGTCTCAGCCTAACTGAGCAAGCTAAAACCTCCAGTATCCTCTCTGTCCAACCTGTGCTTCGTGCCCCTGCCAAGTAGCTGACACAATACACACACACACTTTGAGATAAGTATTTATACAACTTTGCAGACACTCCTGGGAAAGGTTGACACAGATTCTCCAACTGTGCCCCTTTACCCAGACTATACAGTAGTAATTAATTGCTGCCACCACCCAGTTAATAATATCAGCTACTAAAAGGCCCTTAAAAGGGTGTCCAATTATTACTGTGCAATATTAATATCCAATGGTAATGTGACTATTCAGTCTAAGGCTTATTGGAAGGGCTTAGACAGTAAACTCTATAAATGTATAATGTAATCTAAAGCATAATTTATCTCTACATAAACCAGCCACAGGTAGAAGGTTTTAAAAATATTTAATAATAAATAATTAAAACACACGGCAAATCTACTACACCACAGAGATATGTAAGAGTTCAGAGATCACACAGAATCTTAAAATAATACAGTAGGACAGGTCTGATTTCAAAGAAAAATACCTAATTAATCTTTACTAGCTTTAACTATTCCTACAAGAAATCACAGTGCTAGAAACTTACATGTGAGCATAAGCAGAGTGCTGGTAAGTTGGATACCAAGATCAAAATGTTTTTCATCTCTCTCTCAGACACAGTTTATAAAACATCACTAACAAACATGTCTCTGGGTCCTCCCCGGATAACATCATTTTTGACACTTAGATTTTCCCAGTATTCATATTGCATCATCTTGACACCTGCTCTGAGTTCCCAGGTATATAGAAACTCCATTTACATTATTGAGCAAGCTAACACCTGCACAGGAGAATACAACACTAAAAGGTATTTCACATATACACTCTAGCAATCAGTCCTTAGTTAACACAATAGACAGAATGTCTTCAGCCAGCCTGACCAGAAACAACTTTAAAGATCAAAGAATGTCATAAAATCATTTCAACTTCAAAAGACAAATTTGAAAGGCTTGACTTAATTTTTCTTTACAGCAAGGGGCAATGTTGTAACAATCTTGAAGTTCACATTTTACAGTGTTTTTCTTCATTTCAAAACACAAGTCTGTATTTTACATTTATTTATACAATTGATATATATCAAATTCTATTTGACTAGGCTGGCAGCCTTCGTCCATCTCTCCCCAGTTGTCACATGGCTTCCCACCCAGTGAACTCAAGCAAGTTTTTCAAGTACCCCTTGAGAAACATCACTCGAGAGTGTCAGGTCTATCTGGGTGTACCTCATCTCATTCCCTGTCTTGAGAGCCCATCTGCATTGGCATTGCTACTCCCACTGCGGTGCTGCACTAACATATCATATGCTTGCAAACCCAAACTCCATCTTAACAACTTGGCATTTTGCTGGCTGGCTCTGTTTAACCATGTTAGAGGGTTGTGATCTGTCATCACAGTGAATTTTCTTCCATACAGATAAGGCTGAAGTTTTTGTAGTGCCCACACTATGGCTAGACATTCCTTTTCTACTGCTGCATAGCATTCCTCCCTGGGTTGGAGCCTATGACTGAGATAAACCACTGGATGCTCTTCTCCCTCTGAAGAAATCTGGCTAAGTACAGTCCCCACCCCATAGTTTGAAGCATCCATCTGCACAACAAAGTCTTTGCTGTAGTCTGGACTGGCTAACACAGGGATCCTCTCAAGGCTTCTGGCCTGTTCTTCCTTGTCAGGTCTGTGAGGGGAGCAGCTATGGTACTATAATTGGGAATGAACTTTCTGTAGTACCCTGCTGTCCCCAATAATGCCCTCACCTGCTTTTTAGTAACAGGTGCAAGCCATGCTTGAATAGCTTCCACTTTGGCAGATTCTGGCCTTATCTTACCACTCCCCACTCTATGTTCTAAGTAGGGGACCTCTGCCATACCCACCTGACATTTGCTCAGCTTAATGGTCAACCCTGCTCTGTGTAGTCTGCCCAGCACCTCCCTAACATGCTGAAGGTGCTCTTGCCAGGAATGGCTGTAGATAGCAAACCCTCCTTCTCCTGCTAAGATATCATCTACCAGCCTCTGGAAAATCATTTTTTACACTTAGGTTTTCCCAGTATTCATATTGCTTCATCTTGACAGCTGCTCTGAGTTCCCAGGCTAATAGAAATTACATTTACATTATTTAGCAAGCTAACACCTGCACAGGAGAATACAACACTAAAAGGCATTTCACATATAAACTCTAGCAATCAGTCCTTAGTTAACACAATAGACAGAATGTCTTCAGCCAGCCTGACCGGAACCAACTTTAAAGATCAAAGAATGTCATAAAAATCATTTCAATTTCAAAAGACAAATTTAAAAGGCTTGACTTAGTTTTTCTTTACAGCAAGGGGGCAATGTTGTAACAATCTTGAAGTTCACATTTTACAGTGTTTTGCTTTCATTTAAAAACACAAGCCTGTATTTTATATTTATTTATACAGTTGATAGAATTATATATTAAATTCTATTTGACTAGGCTGGCAGCCTTCACCCATCTCTCCCCAACTGTCACAGTCCTTACAATATGTGTAACAATACCACAATTAATAGAACATGTAGTAATGAAATTCCTACAATGATCGTTGGTAACACATGTTGTTGCCATTGTATTAACTTTGTTGTTTTCTCTTAGAATAGACCTGAGATGCCTTTTTTGTATTTGCCAAACACTGCTTCTCAGTTCTTTTCTATGAATGACTTGGGGTAATCTCTGCCCATAAACATTTAAGTTAGAAATTTCCTGAAACAGTATATTTTCATCTGAAATCATTGGCATCATCCTAAAAACTAGCTTGTAACTATACTCTTTTTTGTGTTGTAAAGGGTGGCAGCTATTAAGGAATAAAAATGTGCTGGAATAAGTGGGCTTTTGAAAAATTATGGCAGAAACTTTAAAATTACTTTTCATTAACTTAACATGTTATGTGGAAAGAGATACACATAACAGGATGCTTTTGGACAGTCTGGTTTGCTGAATGATGTACACTGCTGGACAAGGAGCAGTTTAAGAGCAGGACACCATTAAAATATGATAAATTCAGTAAGTGATTACAGGCTGATGTTGAAAGTTTTTCAGAAGAAGGAAAACAGTTTGATCACCAAAATGAATGAGAAGAGAACTGAAACACCTTGAAAAGACGAGCTCTGTGTCACTTAATTGGACAATGTAAGTGAGGACGGGAATGAATTAGGTGTTATGATGATGCTTATTGGAAGACTCAAACATTTTTTTAATATTTCCCACCATTTATGCATGCATGAGACCCATTTCAGGCTGCAGCATTAACATGTCAATGTTTATTGCTTATGAGCCGTATCACTACTTCAGGTTCAGAACAGGGAGGTCTTCATATCTTTCACTTTGCATATGCAAAGTGATTCAGTTAAAGGTAATAAGATTACATGTTTACTCAATAAAGTAAGGTGAAAGACAAAAATCTAGAATGAATAGATGGTATGAGACTTTTCTTTTAATTACCAGACACTGTCCCAACTTGGTGACTGAAGACTACCTGACTGTCTATGTATTAAGGGGTGGAAACAGTGTATTTTAGGGGAATTCAAGAGAAGAACTTTTTTCTAATAGTAATTGTGAGAATGATAAGTTCTTCTCTGCATTATTCAGTAAAACAATTGCATAGTATACTTCTCTGTGCAGGCAAACAAGCCTTGATTTATTTTTAATAATAATAATAATAATAATAATAATAATAATAATAATAATAATAATTCAGTGTCTTATACACTTTGGAGGGGATATCTCGATATCTCTGTCTTGCTTACCTCACAATGAGTGACCCAATTGTCCTGGAACTCCTGTACTCTGCAAGTCCAATATCTCCACCAATACTAGTACAAGGAACCTAAATCTTTATCAACAGGAAAATAAAACATGGTTTTGGGAGAGGTGTATAACCTATTGCCTCAGAAGCCTGTGTAACAGACTTTCCATGAATGTTAAGCAGTGAGACTAACTGCCTCCCTTTAAACATGATCAGCACGTGAATGATTATCCACAAATTTACTCTGAGATTGACTGGAATGGTCTTTCTGGAGAAAGGATGTTCTTAACAAGGGAGGATACTGGCAAGGCATGACTGGTCATATGACTTAGTGCCCTCTGTATACAGTATCCATGAATCTGTAATTTATGAGTAATAATACCAACAATATTAATAATGTAATGGAAAAGTATCCATAAAATTAAGATAAGTTAGACTTTGCCTGTATTTAGTGCATGGCAGGAAGTTCCCTGATGGGATGCTCTTCCTCTCCTCATTTTGTTTCTTTTTCAATTTATAAAATAGATTTTAATATTGTGAGTCAGAGAAAATTATTATATGGAGATACTACAGCTGGACAGCAAATGAGGGAAAGAAATTTAGCATGTCTGAATTTCTTAATGTATGAAAAGTTTAAATAAAGTTTTTTTTTCAATAATCCCCCTCGGAGGTCTTCTACAACACACAATTGGAGGATGTTTTTATGTGTGATGGTTTGTAATGCCTTTCACATTATGATGTTTTTGTATCATCTTCATATTATTTTATAGTAATTAGGTATGGGAAAATGTATACAGATTATTTTTATGTTTATAAACCATATGTACTACATTTTATATACATTTTAGATATTTCAATAATTTTATACTATTTGTTCAATTTATTCATAAACTTGTTCAGTAATTGGCTTAATAGGGGTAACTTGATGTGAAAAAGGGTTAAACTATATTTAGGCACACCATTTTATGTATCTAGTTAACACTATCCATGGTTTTATGTATTTTTTTATGTTTTTATATAATTAACTAATATATGTATTTGTAATATAGTTATGCAAAGTAAACAATTTTAACGATAGGTAGGAGTTTGATGTAATTTTTTCTGTTTTTGTTTTTTTTTTTAGGAAGGTTGCAGCATTGTTATTTTTAATTCAAATACATTTTCTGTAGCCCTAGTAATGGCATCCACACAATTGTACAATCAACCTAATTAGATAATTAATTGAATGAGTTGATGTCACTTGTACTACTGGTATAAAACTAATGAAAACAATGAGAACAGTATCTGATGGAGTACTAAGGCTAGGACGAAAACGCTTTTTATGTGTTGAGTGTGTGTTAATATTGTGGCTTGTGGAATAAATATCTTCAACATATACCAAATGGCATGGTCTCTCTGGTTCCTCACAGTGCTCATTTACTGAAGAATTTGTGGTCATTGTGGAGTTTCATACTGTGTATCTCCATTTTCTTCTTTTTTTCATTTTGTTTCTGGTGTATAAAAAAGGAGTGTGTTATACCACTTCAGTATGGTGTGAGGGATGAAATTTTGGAAGGGTTCCATGTTTACATCACTATTATATGTATCTAATTAATACACATTGTTTCATAGAAGTGTGTTTAAATACTGGAATATAACTATAAGAAAATTAAGGTGATAGATTAATGTAGTTTCAAGGTCTATCTTGGAAGAGCAATGCATAGATCTGCTGTGTGTGAAATGTGGGGACAGAAAAGGGGGATAAAGCTGACTAAGACAGAATTAAGGTAGGAAAGAAAATAGGCATGGAAGAAAAAACAATGCAGATAGAGTCAAGAGTATTTGGGATTAAGGATGAGCAAAAGACACATGAGGTTTGCTGTCATTTGATAGGATGCTCAGCTTGGGAATTGGTTATCTAATGTCAGAAAGGAACCTTGATTGGATTTGCATTCCTACCATTGGGTCTTTTGAGCCTATCACTGGTAGTGTAATAGGGAGTGTGACGCTCAGCTAATAACCCTCCGGACTGCCAACAGTAATGTGACATCCCCCACTTAAAACCTGGGTCAGTAGTTAAGGATCCTCAATTCTCACTACTGACTCTGGTATGGGAGTATCATGGGAAACACCAGAGCACAGAGCAAAGAGTAAAATTCCACAATTTCCCTTAAGAGCACAACATTAATATGTTCTATTTTCCTGGGACTGGACTATATACCTCTGTCCACCACAATCCACCCCAAATGTAACCCCTTATCATACACTTCAGAGTAATGTATTCCAGTTTAAGACCTCTGAGTCACTCACTCTCAAAATAAATTTAAATCTCACGCACTCAAACACTTATGGAATGCTTGACACAGATTTCCAGCTGTGTCCCCTCCCCAGTACAAATGGTAACACTGCCACCAGAGTCAGACAGTTCTACACGCCCTTCAGAGGGTGATCAATTATGCAAAATTAAATATAAAAATAAATTATAGCTATGACCAAAAGCAGCCAGGCATCCGAGGTGACCTGGGGAGTATCAAATAGGAACAAACACTCTCTAATCTCTAAAGAACACACTGATTGTCCAGCCACTGATTGGTCATTTAATAATATGCAAAATTATTACAAGAATGTAAATCAATAACTTTCAATAAGCACCAGAATTCAGTCACCAGAAATGTAAAATTAAACTGTAGGATAGAACTCCATCATCTTAGAAAAACTCTATCTTAATAACTACATTTTCCTAATCTAACTAGAGAATACTGTCCCCGATCCAATCTAAAACATAACAGTAAGGCAAAGGTAGGCTTACAATTTTTGGTGAGTTCTTTTCCCTGGGTATCCACTGACTACATCTCTTCACTAACTGCTGCCCTTCACAAACTGCACTGCTCAGCACTGACTTCAACAGTCTCTTTTATAGCTCAGGTTAACAGTCTCAACTGTCTTATTTAAAACCAAATAACAGTCAGCTATTTGAAAAAGTTATTTTTCCTGTTGAAATAATTACCTAACAACCTGGAACATTCTAATGCCATCACCCACTGTTCAGCTGAATCTCCACAAACAGTTTGTACTTTAGAATCTCCCTCACAAACATGTGCAATTAGAAATGTATCAAAATCCTGACAGATTCTTTAAATATTTTGTATAAACAGGGAGATACTCAACATTTTTTACAAACTTATTTACATTTTTTTTTAATTAGATATGCTGACATACAAGTTAATCTGAGAATATACACAAATCTCCTGTAAGACATGCTAACACAGATGATAGTGTTTTCATTTTCTTCACAGGGAGTACTAAGGAGGAAAGCTTAACTCATTCAATCCAGTGGAGCTCAGGAAGTTTGCACTGTAACTTCCAATGGGCACAGCCTAAGCCATTTGACAGTCAAATTATGTTCTTGCATTTCAAACAAATGTGCATATCTCTGGAACCATAGGGGTTATGAAAGAAGTATAAATGGCAAACTCTTCAGCACAAACTATTTTTTAGTGGTAGTATTCTTTAGGTTCTGGGTCTTAAACAGAATTTTATAAGTCACAGTAAACACAGTAACTATTACATTTGTAATATTTTGTAAACATCTTACAATAACTCAGCAACCACTCAGGTTACACACATACTGTCAGCAACATTTTATTCATCTAGCTGAGAGCTTCCATATTCGGCTAAGGAGTTCTGTCTGTGTTACTTGGTTGTTGTGATATAATTTTCACATTTTTCTAAATATCTATATAAATGAATATCATAAAAGCAACAGTTAATACCTACTTGCCTGCACTAGACAGAGATCAAATATTAATGCAGTTGAGTATGCCATTGTGTAAGCTTTAAGATGAAATCTTTTAAAACATTGCACATAGCATGGTTTTAGAATTATTGAAGCAAATATCAACAAACAATATTTGATGCCTAGAGCTGTCAGTAGGAGTTAACTGCAGATGCACCTGCAGGCGTCACTCTGATGTAATGAGTTAAGAAGGCAACTTGGAATGTGAGTGAGTAGAACAGCAATACTTGAGAGTTGTTTCTTATCAATGCACAATAATAATGGTTTGGAATAGAGGGTGTCAAAGGAGATGGAGGTGGAATCCTCAGAAATGGAAAGGAGTGGACAGAGTTGGCTGGCTCAAACAGATTGTATTTCAGGTAGTTGAGAACAATGTAAAGTGTGTGTGGAAAGAATGATATGGAATCAAGGCAATGTGGAAAGGTAGAATAATGGGGTTTATGGGCTGTATGAGGAAAGCAAGGTTGAATAAATTAAGATAATTAAAGGCAGAATTGTAGGAAAAGCTGAAGATGAATAGATGAAGCCAGATGAGAGAATTGGTATGAGGATTTCAGAAAAGCAGAAGGAAATAAATGCAGGATAATGGTGTATTTAATAGAAAAGGAGTAGGTGGTGGACAAGTGGTGAGATAGATGTAAAGATGATAGCATGGAGATTGAAATGTCAAAGACAGAAAGCATGTCTAAGGACACCAAAACAGAAAATGAGATGAGTATTAACACTAATTAACATATTCTGTTATTCTAAAGTAATTTGTGTATTGAAATTATCAGGATGGGAAAACACTTTGAAGAAAGGAGGGGGCCCAGTTTGTTGTCTGATGAAAAGGATGGACTAGGTAAAAGGACTGGAAGAAAAGAAGTATTCAACATATGCTGAGAGGTAAGGAAGGGGGATGTGTAGTTTTGTGGTGGAATATTATAAGACTTTTGAATTTGATGTTATAGGGGCACTGGCTCAGATTTTCAGTGATTTGGTCAAGAGGAAAGACTATTTCCCTCTGTGCTCAAAGTGATTATAATAGTGATATTGAGGGGGAGATGATATCTAGAAAATCCAAGTAACTTTAGACTGATTTCACTGTACAAATTGGAAACCCCAAAAACACACTCACAAACATTGCACACATAACACCAATCAAATCACACACGGTAGTCAGTACACCAGTGTCTAACAGACACATCCCATTAGGCACAACAATAAACCAACGCAGCCTATAAGGCATAATAATAAACCAAACATACTAGTCATTGACGACTCAGTAGTGAGACACACCGATGTCCCCCTCACCAGGCTCAACAAAGAGAAGGTCATGGTCAGCTGTTTGTCAGGCACTAGAATCCGTCACATCACACATGCACTCAAGTCTCTCCACAACAGGTACAAGTATGTCATTGTCCATGTTCGTGTGAACAACTTGAGATGTACCTCCCTGGACTATATGAAGAGAGACATGATTGAGCTCTCAGAGTATGTGCTCCAGGCAGGTATGACTCTAGCCCTAAGCACCATCCTACCTTCACCAAGAATGATACCAAAATACCAACAAAACATTTTTAGCTTCAACAATTGGCTTAGTTTCTGGTGTCTTTCTAAGGGGATCCAGTATATGTCTGCCTGGGATGACATGGTTGACAGGCCATGATGCTTTGCCAGAGAAGGCCTCCACCTGTTACCCCTAAGGTTCCAGATCTTGGCCAAAGCTCTAGCCTCCCCCATTGTGCCTTTTTTAGGCCATGTCCCAAAGACAAATCTTCCAACATAAAAGATATGTCAAAAAGCAAATTGAAGGTCATGGTGCTCAATGCTAGGAGCCATAATCTGAAAATGCATTCACTGGAGGCTCTCCTCACTCTGGAAGATGCCAGTGCCTGTGCAGTCATGAAAACTTGGTTCAGGGCTGGAGAGAGCATCACTGCCTTACCAGGCTATACCTCATTCCACACTTTCCAATCCCAAAATGAGATTGGAAAGACTAAGGGTGGTAGAGTTTCTATCTTCATTAAGGACAGGCACACCTCCAGACTGGTTTACCAACATGATGCACTGGAATTACTGCAGGTGCAACTAACAGTTGGCAAGACAAACATTCAAGTTAAAGCCAGCTATAGACCCCCCTTCATGTCTCAGGACACCCACACCTCCTACCTAGACATACTTGACTACCTCAAGGTACCCCCTAACACCTTGATCCTTGGTGACTTCAACTACCCCGCCATAGACTGGATGAACTATTCTTGCACTAATGCACTCACCCAATAATTCCTTGACTTTGTCAATTTTAACCCAATAGATCAGGTGGTCTTATCCCCCACAAGGGGAGATAACATACTGGACTTCGTTCTCACCAAAATGTGTGACCGCTGGTCCACTCCCATAGTATGTTCTTCCATGGTGAGATCAGATCATCAGTCTGTCTCATTCAAAGTTTCTATCCCACCCAACCCCTCCCCAGCCATAACCAGGCTAAAAAACTTCTCAAAAGCTGACTGCAACTTCCTAAGGGAGGGTAACAGCAGCTTCACACTACCACTCCCCTCAGATGATGCAGACAACCATGCTGAACAGTATGCCAGTACACTATACAAGCACTTGTACAACTGGATGGACTCAGCCATATGTAACAGAATTAAAATCTGCTCCTCAAGGAAACACAAACCTGTCTGGTAGACATCCTCTGTCAACATGCTTTACAACAAAAGGAAGAAACTGTTGTCCAAGGGTAAAAAGGAACAAATTCCAAATCGGAAAAACTCCCTCCTCTGCCTCAACAAGCAAATTAGATCAGTAGTGAAAACCTCCAAAGCCAATTATGAGTTGAAACTAGCCTCCAAAACAAAGGGAAACCATAAGTCCTTCTTCAGTTACATTAGGAACCTCCATGGCAATGCCCAAGTTTGTTTTGAACTAGTACTTAATGGTACTACTTACACTGATCCTGCTGACTTAGCCAACCTGCTGGCTGATATATTCAATGCAACCTTCAACCCCTTATCACCTCCCAAGGCCCAGTTGACATCCCTGATACTTGTCCTACATCTCACATCTCTGTAGATCAAGTGTTAAAGGCCCTATCCAAGACAAAAAACACAGCTTCTATGGGACCTGATAGTATTCCGGGCTGTATTCTGCACCATCTCCAGCAAGAACTAGCTTTACCATTGAGCATCCTATTCAACCACAGCCGAACTACAGGCTTCATTCCAGCAGAGTGGAGAACTGCCATTGTTATCCCTTTGCACAAAGGTGGTGCTACTACTGACCTGGGAAACTATCGCCTCATCAGCTTGACAAGTCTGATCTGTAAAGTCATGGACCGTATTATTATGGATCTCATAAACAAAGACATAGGCAATCTCTAAGCACTCAATCTCACCCAATTTGGATATATCAGGGGTAGATCTTGCCTATTGAACCTAGTTTACTTCTTTGAGACTGTCACCAAGGCCCTGGATGAGGGAAAGTCAGTACATACAGCTTACCTTGACTTGGCCAAGGCCTTTGACACAATCCCCCACTTGGGCATCATCAAAAAGCTAACACAACTTGGTGTTAATCCCTATCTAGTCAGATGTGTGGCCAAATAGCTCACAGATAGGAACCACAAGGTCAAAATAGATGCTAAAAATACAAAGAGAATCCACAGTAGTCGACACAGGAACACCAGGTAGATGAACAAGTAGTTAAACAGATTTATTGAAGCGCTTTTCGGCTCTCACTACGACAGCCTTCCTCAGAATAAAAAACATTGTACAACACTTCTCTTTTTATACAAGAAAAGGCGCAAAAATTAAACAATAATTCAATTAATTAAAATCAATAAAACTAAAACCTTCAACATCTTCTTAAAGACATACAAACCAAAAGGGTATACCTATCAACTAAAAAATACAGAAACTACAAAAACTACAAAAACTGATGCACTATAACCTAAACCCAGTTGTATAATAAAATCATCAAAAACTTCAACCTATATTTAAAACTCAATAATATCAATACAATATTATATATATGAATACAAATATAAAGGCTACTTTTTATATATATTTTAAAACCTAAAAGCTGTAAGTTATGAAAATTAAACTTCAATGTAATAGCTAAATGTATAAACACCTATCATGTATAATTAATTGTTTGCCAATCAAACTTCCTTTAACAAGTATATATACTTAACCAAATTCAAGAGTTAAATATTAATGCCCAATGAGAATCAATAAATGTTGTATATGTATGTGAATAAAATAGATTTCAATAAATTCCAAAAAGTTCAAAAATCAGAAAGCTCTGAATTTTAATATTGATTTATTCACCAATTCATTTATAATATAAATTCAAAAATGTTAATTTAAATTAAGTATTAAATCAGCCCTTATTATTATCTCACCAAATTCTTTAATTTTAATAAGACTCCTATTGATGAAGCTTTATTTAAGCCTGGGTAATTACCTGCGTTCAATTTAATTTGCCATTTTAATTCCAGTTCAAGCAACTTTAATGAATAAGGTCCTCCTCTAGGATCAATTTTTAATGCATCAATAATCATGAATTTAAAATGATGGTCGGGGAAGCTCACGATATGTTTTGCTAGTGCATTCTCAGTCTTTTGGTGGTTAACAGCATAGATGTGTTCATATATCCTGTCTCTGAGCCTACGCTCGGTTTTACCAACGTAGAAGGCAGTGCATAGTACACATTTAGCCAAATAAATAATTCCCTTAGAGTTACAGTTAAATTTGCCATTTAATTTGTATAAAACATTATCCAAAGTGAATGTGCTACTAGTCATTACATGTTTGCACATATTACATGCCTCACACTTGAACATCCCTATTGATTTTCTCAGTGAATCTGGCTGAAATTTCAAAGAGTCTTTTAAGTTCAATCCACGCTTAAAGGTGACATTCGGTTTGTGGCCGAGTTTTTTTTTATTAGAGAAGTATTATTTTTCAGTAAATTCCAATTTTTATTCAAAATATTAATACATTCTGAACTCAGTTTAGTATAAACAGTGGTGAATGACACAACACTGTTTAAAAATTGAGGTGAAGTATTAGGTTGAATTTCGGGGAGAGAGCTCATATTTAAACCTCTATTTGACAGGCCACTTAGTTCAATGGCCTCAACAGCAGCAAACCTTGACTCCAAAAGAGAATGGTCAATTCTTCCACTCTCCAAGTTGTCTGAGTCTTCTATAGGACCAGTACGATGAATAGCCAATAAAGGCCTAAAATAGTTGATTTCTCTTTTTAAGTTGACCTCGGCTATGATCTCATCAATGAGCTCAACCGGGTAATCTCTCTTCAAAAAGGCTGATTTTAAATATAGACATTCATTGTCGAATTCATTTTTGAGAGTTACAATCCGGGCCGCTCTAACCAATTGTCCTTTTAAAACAGCTTTCTTCTGATGGAATGGGTGACAACTTGAAAAGTGGAGGAAGGAGTTGGAGTATGTTTTCTTACGATAGATACTAGAAACATAACAATTTAAATCAAAATTTTTAGATAACATAATATCCAAATAGGGAATAGCTAAATGGTCATATGTGTGTGTAAACTCAAGGAAATCAGTCGACTCATTGAAAAAACTCACCAAGTTAGATGCAGTTTGGTCGTCGCCTTTGATTAACAAAAAAATGTCATCAAGGAACCGAGTATAAAAAATAACTGATTGCTGGTACAAATCAGATTTAAATACTAAATCAGATTCCCAAAAGGCCATGACCAAATTGGCTACGCTACCTCCACACGGTGATCCCATGGCTATTCCTCTTTTTTGTTTGTAGAATAAAGATTCAAACATAAAGAAATTGTAAGAGAGGACAAGATCTAACAATTCAGAAACTATATAAATTTCTTTTTTTGGGAGTTTATATTTGTACATCATCAAAGTAGCCCATTCGATGGCAACATCATGGGGTATACAGGTGTACAAATCCTTGACGTCCACAGTTAAAAAGTTATTATCACTGTCAAAATTCAATTTATTAATCTCACTCAGGAAGGCCCAGGAATCTTTGCAAATTTGCTTTTCTTGGATGACTATTTTCTGTAATGAAACATCTATTACTTTTGCACATACATATAATGGTGAGCCTCTACCATCCACCAGTGGTCTCATAGGTGGTTCATGAAAGTCTTTGTGAATCTTCGGGATTCCAAAAAGACTAGGGTAAACAGGAAATGAAGTAGTTAGATAATTTAAGAGTTCACTGTCTATATATCCCTCAATAAATAAATCATTAATGCAAGATTTTATTAAACCATAGGCGGAGTTTACCTCTGACCAGGAACTTATGGCATAAGCATCACCTTCAAGTAAAGCTTGTATCCTGTGATTATAGTCATCGATGTCAAAGATGACCATCCCACCCCCCTTATCAGGTTTACACAGTCTAATTTTTTGTGAGTGGACAAATTTAATCAACTCTAGTTCATCTTGATTGTTAAATAACTGTTTCTTTGTTTTAACTAGGAATCTCAAATCCAATTCACATACATTTTCAAAAGTCTGTATGATAGGGTGAAGTGGTGGGTTAAATGTACTAGGTAGTCTGTACTTATTAGTAGGGCCTACGTTGTTGATATTGCCCATTAAATATTGAAAATTCAACTTTCTAGTGAATTTTTTTAAATCCATAATCACAGAAGTAACATTAAGTTTAGTATATGGGACATATGTAGTCCCCTTAGACAATAAATCAACAAGATCATTAGGCAATATACAAGAAGAAAAATTATAAACTTTAAAATCATTTTTATCATTGAGCATTATAACAGGTTTTATTTCCTCTTCCAAAGTCTCTGAATCAACCCTTAACAATTCAGGTTCAGCAACTACCACCGAGTCTATACTAACATCAAAAGTGTCTATGTTGTCAGAGGAGGGGGAAACTGGGTGACTTGATAGTTCACTAAAACCAGTTGCCTCCTCTAATGAAAATTTTTAGATCTAGTGTTAAATTTATGTGTGTTCCTTTGTTGTTTCGGTCTTGCCCCATTAAACCCAGAGTTAGAGGACGTACTAGAAGCCGCCCCAAAATTACAATTATGACCCTGATTAGTGTAATGGTTGTTGTTCCCAGTGTTTTGAAGTCTTTCACTTCTTCTAAGAGTGGGGTATTCTGCTTCAACATCCTCAAAATTGTCATTAAACTCATCATTATTAACAATCTGGTTATCACACATTACAGTGTCATTATTCAAAAGATCTTCAGAAGGACAAGTGTTACATACATTACATACATAGTTCGTTGCTTTAACAACAGAATTAGTTAAGGGTAGTCGATGCCATGCTTGAGCTGGGGAAGGCACAGGATAGGCAGTGCCTTCCTTATAGGCTTTAATGTCTCTCTCCAGTTTTTTAGATTTGTTAGATTGAAGTTTAAGTAAATACTTGTCAATACTGGAGATAGACCTAGAGTAGTCATATTTGTATCTGAAAAATTCTGCATTCTGCGTAACTTGTTTGTCCAAATCCAACACTGTTTCAGTCAGTTCAGAAACAAAGACAGAATAATGTTTAATCATTAAATTAAGTAAATCAGCACCTTGTTTTTCAAATAATTGTATCAGTTCTTTGTGAAATGGTGACTGATTTATCAGCCCTGTAGGGTATTGCGTTCTACGCAGCCCTTTTGGTATGATATTAACATTAAGACACTCTTTAAAGTAAGCAATCTCTAATTGTGTCTTTTTTAATTTTAATAAAGAGTTATCTAGTGCTTTTAAATTACTTACAATATCAGGGCTATTAATGTTGGCTTGGCTTTTGTTTCCGTTCACAATGCAGGAATGGACAAGTCCAGATGTATTGTTGCCAAACGAGAAACAATCCTTAATAATTCCAGCTATATTTGGCGAATTTACTGTTGTTCTGACAGAACTGTGCTCCCGGTTAAAACTTCCAGTACCATTGTTAGAATCATTAATGCCAACAACTGATGCACCGTTAGATGCTCCGTTTATTCCACTGCGAAGTGCAGTATCGGTAGTGTTGGCTGATGAAACAACAGGAGTTGGTGACCTTTGCCCTGGAGGTGGCGTAGTTTCGTCACTAGTTCTAATGTCGGAACTAGCACCTAGCTGTCCATTGAAGAAACTAGCATTAGAGCTAGCTGGGATAACCGCATTAGTCCTAGAGTCAATAAATTCCTTAAAAGATCGCTGGTTGACGTCAACAATGTCAAGACGTTTGCATAGTGTATCAATTTTAGTTAACAAGAGTCCGAAATTTACGGGCTCTAAGTCAGTAACAGAGTCAGTATAAGACACTTTACCCGGTGCACCGGATTCAAATAATAAACCAAATGTATTGTTCAAGTTGTCGGCTGAAGATGGATCGGACGCCATGAAACAAGTAATAATAGAATCCACAAACAAATCCAAAAATACAAAGAGAATCCACAGTAGTCGACACAGGAACACCAGGTAGATGAACAAGTAGTTAAACAGATTTATTGAAGCGCTTTTCGGCTCTCACTACGACAGCCTTCCTCAGAATAAAAAACATTGTACAGCACTTCTCTTTTTATACAAGAAAAGGCGCAAAAATTAAACAATAATTCAATTAATTAAAATCAATAAAACTAAAACCTTCAACATCTTCTTAAAGACATACAAACCAAAAGGGTATACCTATCAACTAAAAAATACAGAAACTACAAAAACTACAAAAACTGATGCACTATAACCTAAACCCAGTTGTATAATAAAATCGTCAAAATAGATGCTGCCACCTCTGACAGCAGATCTGTCACTAGTGGTGCTCCCCAGGGATCTTTCCTGGGACCCCTACTGTTTGGCATATACTTCTCAGAGGTCCACACAAAGACAAAGGGCCTGTGGCTAACCAAGTTTGCAGATGACTGTAAGTTGGGTGCTGTCATTGACTCCCCAGTTGATGTTAACATACTGCAAGAGGGTCTCACAGCTACAAATAACTGGTGCCAAAGTCATGGCCTTAAGTAAAATGCAAAAAAATGTATTATCTTACCATTTGGGAAAAACATGGCCCCTACTGATTACCACATCAACGGCAACCCTCTAAGCACACAATTTGTGGTGAGAGACCTGGGTACTCAGGTGGACAACAATCCCACATTCGACTATCATGTGATGGCAGTGGTCAGAAAAGCCTTTTAGTTCATTCATCTTATAAGGAAAGAGATTGCATCCAGAAAAAATGAGGTTATTACCTCTCTGTACTCTCCCTTATTAGACCTATGATTGAGTATAATGCCCGTTTGGTATGTACCTCTCCAAACACCTGCAACCACTGGAAAGTCCACAGAAATACCTCACAAAGAGAATCCATGGCCTCCAACACCTATCCTATGTGGACAGGCTTAAATCACTATCACTTTACTCAGTATCATACAGATTGCTCAGAGATGATTTGTGTCTTGCCTACAAGGCAATATCAGACCCTGCCCTACTAGTGATGTTCCATATCTGTAAGTCTAACTCTTCGCGCATTACCCACTCAATAGACCTAATCTAATATGCAACATCGACAAAACCTGATGGAGAGACAGGTTTGTCTCCCAGAGGCTGCCCTGTCTCTGGAATAGACTTCTCAGACATGTCAACCAGAGTACCTTGCAGTTCTCTTCAAGCGCAATCATGATGAGTGGATGGGAAACCATAAATTTGTCCCAGGGTTTCACCTTTGTCCCTCATTGACAGGGGTGACAGGTGCTGACTGAGGTTTCTTTTTTGGGGCTAAACTTTTGGCTAGGCTTGTAAGGGCCCCAGGGGCATTAGCCTAGTAACCTCCTATGATCCTATGATCCTAATAGATAGGCAAATGCTGAGATAGTAAGAGAATTACATGGACAAATAATTAGAGATAACATTGCCAAGAAAGCACAACAATGAATGTTTCAAACAAATGAAGACAGATTCATAATAGTTACTACACATCGCGTAACCTTGTGCTAAACTTTTAATATTCAGAGACACCCCAAAATCTTGCTTTTGCACAAACATGGGCAGCACCATGTTAGGCTGTCTCTGTGGCCATGAGAACAAAGCACAACAGGTCTTAATAATGTGGAGATCATTTCCAATAAGTTTTGTAGGGCTTGACACCACGGGTGCGCTAAACTATAGTATCAAAAAGAAGGAAAAGAAAGGACTTATTGTGGAATTTGAAATCCATGATCAAGATGTGCATAATGTACCAAAGTGTACACCTTGTCAAACTAGGACACCCTAGGAAGTTCTGTGACAATAAATTCCAAACATTATTGTTACAAAATGCTATTTATCTTGTAGCTTCAGCAACCAGTAGCTCAGTAGTAACATTTGTATTTCCAAGAAATGGAACGTACAGCTTTTTACAGTTCTGTACTACATAAACCACGTTATTTGCAGATTTCAAGTATTCAGTTACAGGATAACTTCTCTAAAACAGTTAATACTATATAATTATACCATACACAATTATTTATTTTAATTAATTATGAAAAAAAAAATGTTGTTATAACATAAATATCTAAATCCATATCCATATCTATATCTATATCCATATCTATCTATATAACCTGATGTGCAAAACAATGATTCAGTCTATGTTTAAGGATGATTTTAACACCATGTCAACATATGCAATAAACGTTCATATCTACTCCACTCTTAACATTAGTAATACTGTTAATATAGTCTTAGCTTTGGTAGGAAATAAAGCACATGTGCTCTTTCAAGTAAACATGCTAGCCCAATTCAGTAAATAATGTCATGACATCTAACCACTAGTAATTAATCCCATCATTAACAACTGAGGCAAAAATCTGGACATCTAGGAGGAATGGAAGGTGAGTATAAACATAAAGGAACTTGTATGTTACATTGCCTTTCTGACAATACTCGCTAAGTGCTTTGTGGCTTTGAAAGACAGCAAAACAATTAGGTTTTTTTTTTACTGTTAACTAGTAGCACATGAGCAGATAAAGCTAAACGCACTGCAAAAAATTATGATTGGATCTCCAATCATAACTTTAAATCGTGTTCTCAACATGGATGCCAAGATTCAGCTAGAGACTGAGGCATCCATGTCTCGAACACATAATAAACGGGCTATGATCAGCAAACTGATCATAATCTTCTATATAAACTCTAAGTCAGTTCTTCCTAATGAAATACAAACAGTGCATGCCATCTCTGGACTAAATCACAAAATCAAAAGTTAAGTGCACTGTGAATCAACATTTATGGGAATTTTTAAGTAAAAAGTCATTTGTCCTGTATCCCATTCACACTGCAAACACAGGAATTGCCCTTGCAGTTGCAGCCATTTACTTCATTTGCATGACAACTTTGTCATAAATCACATTGCGCTTTACTTATTCATAATCCACAACTATAGTGTAAATTGTCAGTATTCTGTTCAATAATTAGTTATGTACCTTTGAGCATCATACTTAACACCTTTAACTGCAGACATATTTTCACTGGGTGGTGTCACATTAAGCTCTGTTCTTGCAGTAGAGTGGCCTAACCATCCTGCCCCTCAACAACATCTGGCCACTGCAAAATACAGTGCGTTACCAACTCTTGTGCATATTTTAATCTTGTACGGCCCAGGAAAGGAAAGAGTGAAAGAAGAATGGGGGGTCAAGGCCACACAGTGACTGCCCACCAGGCTGAAAAACAGCCTGTTCTCTCTCTTTCTTGGCCATGGCAACTATGCATATTTGCAATATATTAAACAGCTCACCCTATTTTATTTTAAACATATTATATAAATAACCTTTAAACATAAAAAGTGAATTAATCAACAATACAACAATTTCACTAAATTGAAAACCTAAGAATCATATTTACATATATATATATTTTTTTATGGGTCTTCTAAATTCCAAAGTTTCAAAACTTCAAATTTCTTATGGTTGAGATCATCAGATCGAAGTTTTGAAACTTCAAACTGTTTAAATTGAGATAGTCATACAGTGCAGAACAGTATATTTACCATTTTCCTTGCTTAGTATGATCTCGGAGTTGGTATATTTAATTAGCATTTTCAAGGAATTGTGAGCTTCAAGTGAAGAGAAATTTACAGCTGCTCATGCTAAGTCTGCTTAAAATGTGCAACTGGTTTGTTTAGCAAATGACATCACTATTGTAGCATAGAATTTTAAAGCAGTGTTATTAGCATAGCAGGTAGAATATCTTGATGTAGAGGGCTGTTAGTTCTACTCCTACAGCATGTAAATTTGTTTTTTAAGGGGTGGGATACTGCAGTCCTGAAAATGTCCTCCTTTGGATGAGATGCCTAGTAATGATGAACCTGTTTTTCAGCTTGCCACCCATTCCCTATTCCAGTATACCAGCTTACCATTTTTTATGTAACATAGGCAATTTATTCTTCAAGGGTAGCAGGCACTGAATTTGTAGATGAAACACTGAAATATAGAGTTGCTTTCTAGCAACAACCTCTTTATTAGTTTCAGATCTCTTTAATGTGGAATTATTCAGATGACTTTTACTTCTGCAGAGATTGTGCATACTGACTGATGTTGGTGGATTATAATGACAGAAGTTTAAGTGGCCTTTTGTGGTTGAAATGTTCTGAACTGAGCCATTTGTCACATTATTGGTTTTGTTTCATTGCTTACTGGAAAAATGTCCAAAGCTATAAATTTAAAACACACTCTAACAAGAGGAACTGTATTATACAAGTGATATAATTCAGTTATTATATATTATAATTAATACAATCATGGCCTAAAAATGTGTGCAAGGGGCCTATGATTTGAAAACAGCCCAAAGGTAAACTTAACCTGCCACTGTCCAGATGTATATTCTTCGAATATGGGTTTCTATGCTGTTTCAGTGAATGTGAGTTTCAAAGGTAGAGAAGTTTTAATGCTAAGTCTGTTTTCATTATCAGACTATCACTTTGTTTAGCAAATGTTTATCACTGTAATTTGAAATAAAAGTTGTAAATCAAATACAAACATCTGTAATCATTGTAGAAGTAAAGCATAAAACAGTATGCACACTGAGAGTTTTGAACAGTGTTTATAACAACTGGAGAGAAATAGCCAAGTAATGGGACACTGGAATGGCTGCAAGGGGAGCTGAGTTGGGGGGGGGGGCTCTGGGTTTGCACCCTCCTGCAAAAAATCCTGTGGGCTTCCCTTTTAGCAGGCGTATAAAAAAATATTTTTTTGTTTTTATATATTTTTTTAATTTATATTTGAAATTTCAAAACTTTGATCTTATGGTCTCGACCATAAGAAATCCGAAGTTTTGAAACTTACAAATTTAAAAGTAGACCCATATATACATATATATATATATATATATATATATATATATATATATATATATATATATATATACATACATACATCCACGCACACCCTCTTTTTCCCATTTTTGTACATGGATTTGGGGTATCACTTCAACAGTGACTATCATCTAGAGCCAGTGTTCTCACCACTGGATGGCTAGCCCTGCCACGGTTGTTCTTCCACACCATACACACACTCACAGCTTTGACCAAATTAGAGTATCCAGTCCATCTACTGTATATATATCATAATGTATATATCAATCTAGCTTAAATTACAATGCCAGTAGAAAGCAGAAACATTGACAAGTTGAGACTGATAAGATCAAAACCAAAAACAGAGAGGTGGATCCCTTTCTTGGAAAACCAGATATTATACAGATCATAAAAGTTCCAATGTTCGGTTACTAAAATACCCAAAAATGGAGCAGCATAGGCCACTCTGTGGTTTAAAAATCTCCTTGCCTTTTCTATTATTGAAAAGTTACAAATGCTACAGCAAACTAAACCGAGCAGAATCGCTGACCAGGCTAAGCATAAACCCAGTGCTAAATAATTAAAGCGAGACTCCTAATAATATAAAACACTAATTTTCATTTTGGAATTAAACCCAAGACATTACCTTCCAAGTGGAGTATAAGTACCTAGATTTGACCTGCTGCCTTCATGTAATCAATCAAGGCTGGCTTTAAATGCTCCCAGCACAATGCAGAAACTCCTTGTTGTAATACTTCATGACCTCAACCATAATTCTCCATATTATTGTGAATTCCTGCTCACTAAAAGGCTTGTCAAATAAAAGAATGCCCCAAAATAATAACTCTGCCTTTTCCTAAAAGAAAGAAGGAAGGAATAAACATAAACCACTGCTGTACATTGACAATTATCAAACATATTTCAAATAAGAGTTAGAAGAACATCTAAAAGTCCTTGTTATGATATCAACAGAGAGACCCTGATGAGTTAAATCAGAACCCTGCCCTATTCTGACATAGTAAGAAAAGTAACTGTACAAAAGTAAAATGTGATGAGCCAGGTCAATACTCCATTATTAGTCGATGTCCTATGGTGTAGTTTGAGCATCATTAGGAAAGAAAGAAAACATAGCTTTTCTAATTTAATAGGGATGGACAGCAAATATAATGCAGTTCCCTGATCTAACAAAGTATAAAGGCTTCTGCTTTGACTAAAATGACTTGATGACCATTACCCAGATGATCAGTGTTTGACTCAAGGGTTCAAACTAAGACCAAATCACTGACCAATGCTAGAGACTTCCATTCAAGAAATCCCAAAACCTCACTGATGCTAAAGGCTCCCGCATTCATCCAGGAAAATATGGTGGCCCAAATCAAATACATTTGATAGCTGGGGGAGGTAGCATGCATACCTAACAAGATAGATTTTAATAAAAGACATGTTATAGGATGACAAGAATCACAACTTTTCAACATCCTTACCAAACTCCAGTGTTCTGTTATGTCAAGCAAATAAGACTCAAAAATAAATATATAGCAGCCAGCTTAATTCTAACTGTAGAAGGAGCTCAGCCCTCAGAAAAACAATATGCTAAACAATGTAGAGTCAGTTGTAGAACCAACTCTTTTCTTTCAAAATTGAAGAAAAAATTTAATTACTGTTCTGTAAGCCCTCTTTTGTACTGGGAAACCTTGGGTTGCATAGAATAATCCTCATTATTTGTCTCTGATAGACTACACATCCTCTGGAATGCAAGTGGAAACCAGAGTTATATTGGGAGCCAATTGCCTGAACCTTGACATCTGAAGACAAGACAGAAAAAGGAAATCTGTGAAAAAAATGTGCTTGCCAGGTATGTGTTCTGCAGAAAATGACAGACTAATAATGCAAACTCAGCAAAACCAACAACCTCATCACATAATTAATGATTTGGAAGATGTTTGGATGAAAACACTAACAACTATCTTATCTGATCTGAAAATAACCTTCTTATTTTGTAACCGATCCTGTCACACTAATACTGCTACCCAACTATGCACAATCTCAAGAAATGTGATCTATTTCTTACTGTCTTCTCCCACCCAATTGACACTAAGGGTCAGAAAATATTGACTGTTAAAATAATCCCCCCATACCAAACTCTCCTACATCATCTGTAAATAGTAAATAAATAAATGCAACAAATCATTAGATAATCATTTATCTTCTCAAAAAAAAAAACAGCCATTAAAGTCTAATAAATAATTTGACCCTAACCATAAATGAGCTCTTACCCTCTGGCTGATCCTGACTTTAGGATGCTTTTCGCTGCCATCTTGCAAGAGGTTGATCAATGATCTGATGAAAGCCCTGCCCAGATGATGGTTCTGCAGGCAACATCCAATAAGCCAGCAAGTTACATAACTTTAGCTATTAAAACTTTTTTGATGTTAAGAAAGACTGTGTGGAAGAAGAAACACTTGCCAACTTGTTCTGAGGTAAACAAAATGAGGAAGAGTGAACATCTATCTCAAGCCCTACAAGTGTGAGCTTTTTATCTTATCTGGTACTAAGGAGCACTCGGATCTTCACAGAGTCCCAGGAATTAAACAAGCCCTTCCTTGGCCCTGAATTATACATCATCTGCAATAAGAAAATCATCCAAATAGTGAACACTAGCCTGTGATGGGGCTTTTGCTCAGAACACCAATGTAGAATTGAACTAAAATGTTCAATGGTGGCACGAGGCACAGAACAACCTAGAGAAATTGATAAACCAAAATAATAATCTTCCAATTGCATGTCCAGCATGTATCAGTATTGCAAGCATATGTGAAGGAGATGAACAGCAGATTCTGTATTAGTTTTGGCTAAGTAGAGGTCTTTAAATTGCTGTATGACTCAAATGGCATCATACAGTAATGAATACTGCACTTTAACATCTGCCATGCTTGTATCATGATTAACCAAGATGCCCACAGAAGAGAAAACAACGATAGAGTAATTTCAATTCCCCAACCTTCTTCTTGGGTTCCAAACCAAATGGAGAAACTATAAATACTTTAAAGGTGTTGGGGGGGGGGTGAAACAGACCAGCTATTCTACATTTTTTCAATCTTCTTCACTAACAAACCTTTCACTATGGAATCCTTATGATTTACTGATTTTAAATTCTTGCAGGATGACAGGTAAGCATAAACATTTGACTTGATTGAAAATCCCAACCTTAAGCAATTTATCAAATTAATCATGTCTTATTTGGTGTATTGGGTATTCTTCCAGTAAATCATCTAAAACCTCAAATCTTATAGGTGTATGTTTCCATGCTGGTTTATCTAGATTTATGAAAGGAATTGGCTTTGCTGTAACAAAACAACAAAAGGATGGATTGCCCTGATCCATTTGCATATTTGCAAAGTAATTTGCCTTAACTGCTGTGTTATTTGATACCAAACTAACCTTACCTTCCTTAAGCCAATACTTGGATTCAGAATACATGTCCCCACAAATGGTACAAATGTGCAGAAACTTACAGGAGAGCTAGGCATAATTACCAGCAATGAAAGTCAGGCATGATTTGAATCTGTTTGATCCTCAAATTAGCCAAGACTGGCTCTTGGTGTATCAGTGATAATGTTCAGCCATTCATCTGTGTTCCTTATTTCCCATCCCAGCTATTTATCTAAAGTCTTAAGCTTTCTGAATTTCTGACCATACCATAGCCATGATACACCTTCTTTTAAGAAATGTGCATCCTCGATAATAATCTCTATCGATCAGGTCAGTACCCTCCCTCCTATCCTACAAAACCATTCTTAAAGACTTCTTAGTCAAAAGCTGGCTCTGTTGTTGCTCAACACCAGGATAAATTAAATTCCTAAATGTGAACAAATACCTATTCATACCTTACATCTCCTTCCTGTCTCTGCTTCACTCACTTCCTTACTTCTATCGATTTCTGTCTCCTGCCTTTCTCTCTAAATATATCATAAGCCTGTCTTTGTCTCACTTTGTATTGCAATTTCTGCTTGCAGTATACTAATTTATCTTTAATTGCATAAACTGGCTAAAATTTCTCAAACTATTAAATCATTATCATCTAACTTGTATCTATTTTAAACAATGGTTTTATATTCTAATTTGGTATAAGTATTTAAACGGTAGTTATTTTTTTGTCTTATTTTTAAAGACTGTAAAATTATTGTTCTTAAAATGTTTTGTAGTACGTTGGAAATTATCTCCCTGGTCTCCTGCTGAAAATGGACTCCTACCCAGTCAGACTTTCCCAGCAATCAAATGTCAATAAATAAATAAATAAATAAACAAAATAAACAAGAAAGTAGCTCAATAGATGATTACTTTCATCAAGTATATAAAACCCAAAACTCACTTCTCCCAGATTTAACTCTAACACTTCTGGACTGTTGCCTGCTATAGCCAATGGTTTTTGTGCTGCGAGTATCTGCATCCATTTTCATTTGCACACCATCCAGATCAATAAAATTAAATACCTCTATACGTTCTCCATTCCAGATTTTTACTTTGCCACCTAAGTAACGTGCAATGGAATAGACAAACCAATATGACCCTGCAGCAAGATTATGCATAATAAAAATTATATCATTTGATAGTTTATCTGACTGAAGTAAAAGTCTGACACTTTAATTATCCTTGCGTAAAGGGCACTGAAAACTGGTAATGCTTGCATTGCACTCATTAAAATATGCAGAGTTTGAAACTAGTTGAGGTCCCTTCTACTTGTTAAGCTTATGCACCCTACTAAGTTAAACAGCCTAGAGCTCTCTTCATTCAGCATTTCTATGAATGCCTGCAAGTATTTATCTATTTGTTGAAATGGTCCATCATCACTAATCAATCAACTTTGTCTCTGCGGGCATTGTGACTAATATCTTGTCTTCAACTTGTATAGATGTATCTTTCCACAGTTTCATCTTCTCACCATAGGATGGTAAATTGAGGAAGGGTAGAAAATGGTTAGGTGCAAGGGGTCTAAGGATGGAAGGTTGGGTATGCACTAAGTTTTAAAAACTTGACCTCACAACCTCCCTTGTTTTAGGGTTATATTTTGGTGTGGGAAGAAGAATCCTTCCTTTGAAAGAGGGAGGTTGTTCCTCTCCTTCCCTTCTTTTGAGTAGTTCATACAAAGTGAGTACATTGTGCTTTGAGGGGGTTTTGTTTGGGATGTAGTGAGCAGGGTGGTATGACCCTGTCAGCTGGACAAGTTTAACAGGAGTGAGGATTCTTCCATGCTGCCACATATTGCTGTTTGAATGTTGCTGATTTTAATTTACTTTATTATAGATGGTTAAGGTCACCATTTTGCCACACTGCCTGTGGTTGAGCTTAGCATTCTGCCACACTGCCTGTGCTTTAAGGGTGAAAGTGATGGTAAGTAATTATCTGTAGGGTATAAGTTTCCAATAACATCTGGTCACATCATCTGTTGGTGCCTGCATTGTCTTTTGCAGTGGATGCATTTGGATGTGTGCCACAGCTACAGCAAACTAGTATTTATTTGAAACGGGAATACAAGTTCAGCTTTGTTCTACAAAACAAGTTTAAATTGTGTATTTATTTACATATTACCTCATTTTTCCAATTCTAGCTTTCTGACCTTTTTAAAATTGGTCATATGTGACATACTCCACCAAATTTAGTAAATGTTAAATAAGTAAAAATAAATACATATATTAATTCCAAGTGGTCACTGTGGCTGCATATACAATTATTCCATTAAGATGACCTCACATAATTGTAACAATTTATTGAAATGAGGATAACTTGATATTTGAAACACTTAGCTTTAATATATGGATTTCCGTACAAGGGGTTTACAAAAAAGGCACTGTAGAATTGTATGCATTGAATCCTTCTAGCAGAAGAAAGCAGCTAGGAATACTTCCTGGCTGACATCATTTTGCAGATAAGACAACATGCCAAAATGGAAATGGTAATCTAGAAATGAAGATTAACTTAAGAACATTAGAAACTAACCACATATAGCATATTATCTTAAGGGTGTTCCCTGCTAAACTATTTATCACCTGGGAATGTTAAGACTTGTTAGCCTCTCTTGGTCCTAGAAGCTGATCATGATAGGGGAGGAAATCAGCAGCGGTTGCAAGAGACTGTCGAAGGTCCTGCTTGCATGTAGGAAAAACAGCACATTAGACCTATCCTATCAGAAATAAGTTATCCTCAGATAAAATAGCATATATTTTATGTATTATTTTAATTTATTCCATCATGTCAACCAGATAAGTTCCACTGAGCCATAACTCATTTACTGAAGATACACAAGGAGGAAAGCACCTAAGTAAAAAGTACAGATAAATTTGGCGGCATCACTAGTAAACGTAAGTAACATGAGTTTTGGAGGAGGAAGAAAACAGAAATAGCAGGACAAAATCTGTACAGCACCCCCCCATGCCCCGTCCTTGCTTGGTCTACTACTTCACTTCTTTGCCGCTGCCCCCAGCTTATGTGATATTCTGCTGGACCAGTCATAGATTTTCAGGCTACCATGGGCTTGTCATGTCTTAACATCCATACGGGGGAGTTTCTACTGATGCCCTACCCTGTTTTCTCCCTCCCCTGTGGTACTGTAGAATGGTCTAGATGGATGTGCAATATGGATGAGTGGTGTATTCCCCACCTCTGCAGCAGCTCAAGCAGACCTACCTTCCACCCGCTGACCATGCCTTCCCTTCAATATTTCCCTGGCATCCACCAAGGATCAGCATATGGAGACACCCATGCACCACCCACCCCATAGGATAGACATGCCCAGCCCTTCTCCTGCTGCTCAGCGAGTCACCCAAGTCTCTAATCAAACCTGGGTCTCCTAAGCTAGAGTCAGGGCTTTATGTCTCTACCCCACCAGAGTGGTAGAAACTGGGGAGTAATTCACTGAAGCCTTAGCAATGGAAGGCTGGAGCCTTAGGTCTGTATGCACAATCAAACTTCAAGCTAGACAACAATCTGTGGGGCTAAATGAAGAACCACTGTGGAAAGATGACATCAGGCATATTTTGCAGGAGGTCTGAAAGTAGACTGTTGTCGATCGATTTTGATCAATGCATTAGCATTTATTCTGTGGTATAGTGCATATTTCTGTGCAGCTGCTGTTATAAATTGCCTAGCTAGTCTTCTTACAGTATGCCCTGCTCTGCACATACTTGCACACAAGTGATGTCTAACCTATACTAGAAGGCCCTATAGAGGTCAAGAATCCAGGAATTCTCAGTTCAACTCAAGAAGGTCAAGGTGTTTTATGAGCCTTCCCTTGGACTCTTAAAGCCTGTGTTAGCCTCTAGCCTCTGTTTTATATCACCCCACTCATTTAGTGCACACTGCAGTATTCAGAGTGTTAATCCCATCTTTCTGACTTACTTTTAAAATCTGTATGAACTGTGACTAAACTTCGAATTACTGGGGAATCAACTTGCAATTAGTGCTTCTAATTTGTTCCTGGTGACAGAAGGAGCAGTGGGAAATTTTATCCTGGCCGCTATACCTCTCAACTGTACCGAATCTCTCGGTTTTTACCAGTTTTTGAGGTCCAAATAATGCGATGCCATGATTCCCAAGTGGTACCCCTTAATTTCCAAATTTCAGAGCTTTTTTTTATTTTTTCCAGATTTTTTGGACTGACGTCATCACGTGGAGTTATGCACGGTGACATCAGCTTTGTGAGCAGCCTTTCAGAATTCAGCTGAGGGCTGAGTGAGTGAGTTTACAAGAGGGGCAGGAAAGATGAGTCAGAGAGAAGCCTGACCACTTGCACGGTGACATCAGCTTTGTGAGCAGCCTTTCGGAATTTGGCTGAAGACTGAGTGAGTGAGTTTACAAGAGGGGCAGGACAGACGAGTCAGAGAGAAGCCTGACCACTGAGCAGCTGAGATTTTTAGCAATTGGAATTTATTGCTGCATTTATTTCCATTCTTTCCAGGTAAAGCACATTAGTTGGTATATATACAGTAGAACACCCACGTTGGGATTATCACTGCATTAGTTTCCATCTCTAGATGTTTAAGCACGGCTGTCGTTCAGAAGTTGAATGCCCACAATTTGAATTACGTTGGCTGCATTTATGTGAAGGTTATTTGCTCCTGCTTTATTTATGTGAAGGTTATTTGCTGCTGCTGCATTAATTTTTTTTTGTGTGTGTGTGTGTGTGTGTGTGTGTGTGTGTGTGTGTGTGTGTGTGTGTGTGTGTGTGTGTGTGTGTAATGCCCCAGATAGATATACCTGGTGGTTAGGGTTACTCAGGCACAAACCCTGTACTTAGGTACAAGAAGCAAGAGCCTGAGTTCTCTACCCATACCACTACTTCTGATTGAAGGAGTTATAGCTGTCAACTGTACAAATTTTCACATAATGTCTTGAATGTGTTTGGCTCATACTTTTGGTTTTCTCCCCTTAAAATTTGGATGGTGCAGTGGTAGTGTTCTTCCCTCTGAGGAAAATATTTGTTGGTTTAATTCTTGCCTGAAGTGTGTTCTGTGTGTGGGAGTTATAGCTCTCAACTCTGCAAATTTTCACATAATGTCTGGAATCTGGCTCATACTTTTGGTCAGTTCTGCTTAAAATTTGGATGGTTCAGTAGTAGAGTTGTTACCTCACAGCCAGAGGTTTTCTGGTTCAATTCTTGGCTGAAGTGCATCCTGTGTGTAGTCTGCATGCCCTTCTTCTGTTTGTGTGGGTTTCTTCCCACAATACAAAGATATGCATTTGAAGCATTTCTCCCCAAGCCTGCTGAAAATTAGCTTTGTTCCAAGTCAGACTTTCCCAGTAAACAAATGTTAAAAACCATAAATATTATTTTATTCTGGCAAATCAGTGAGAACTGAATTCACTAGATAAAGATAGTCATTTAAGTTTGTCTTGCTATCTTTTAGGAAACACATGGTAACACATTTTATTCTAGCAACTTTCTAGGATTATACAAGCAATGTTTAAAATGTGTCCCCAGTTTTGGGCCTTTATCCCCCCCAATAAATTTTGGCTTTTTCCTGATTTCTTGTGCCACACAGTTCTTCATGCTGCTTATGCAAAGTTGACTTGCATTGTTAGTAGCACAACAGGTCGTATACATGTGTTTGCTGCAGAAGGCTGTGAGTTCTACTCCCACCGTCTGTAGATGGATTACTGTACTGTGTTATACTTTTAAAGGGGGTGGACACTGCAGTCCTGAAAATGTCCTCCTTTGGCAGAGATACCTATTAACTATGAACCTGTTATCAGTTTGCCATCCATTCCCTACTGAAATATTACTAGCTTATTATTCTTTTAATGTTACATAGGCATTTTTTTCTTCAAGGGCAACAGGCACTTTACTTGTAGACGAAACAATGAATTATAAAGTTGCTTGCTAGCAGCAACCTAGTTACAGATCAGGGGTGGCTCTTCCTATCGGACTGCCAGACTGCAGCCCTCCCACCTAGAAAACAAACAAAAAAAATCTGTAAAACAAAAGAACAATTCCCTCTACGCATGCGCGGACAACTCAGACTGCCTTTATCAGCAGTCTGGATATGGAGAAAGAGGTACCCAGCAATCATTGCTGCGAGATACCAGGAATCTGTGCGGTGATGACAGCACAGAACAGAGGAGCTCTTGACTGCTTCAGCCGCAGTCAGAACCAATGAGGAAGACTGAGCTGCTCTCACTGGACTGTTAGTGCACAGGCTTCGTGGACAAAGGCTTTAGGTGTTTGGATTGTGGGTTTGCTTCTGATTACCAGATAGCTGAAGGCTTTATATTGCTTTGAGCTTATACAGAAGAACAAAGGGTGTGTGTGTGTGTGTGTGTGTGTGTGTGTGTGTGTGTGTGTGTGTGTGTGTGTAATATATACTGGTGGCTAGAGAGAACAAATGGTGGTGGGTAGAGATACTCATGCTTGAACCCTGTACCTTGTATGCAGGTGTTAAGGACCTGAATTCCCTACCCACCACCATTTGTAAAAAAAATTACAGATTTTTGCCTCATATTTGATCTGATCTGTTCCTCATAATATCTGTGGTTTCTAAATGTTGCAATGCTTAATATTTGATGGTGCAGTGGTAGCATTGTTGCTTCACAGCTGCAGGTGCATAGGTTTGATTCTTGGCTGGGGTGCTTTCTGTGTGGGGTCTGCATCTTCTCCCTGTGTTTGTGTGGGTTTGCTTTTGTGTCCTCCCATGTTACAAAGACATGTCTGCATTATTTCTTCCTGGGCCTCTGCTGAAAATTGTTTTTTTTTTGTTCCAAGTCAGATTGTCCTGATTAACAAATGTTAAATAAAATTGACAGGCATTTGAATTTCAGACTTCAGGTTTCTGAATGTTTAATTCCTTGCATATTTGATGGTGCAGTGGTAGCATTGTTGCCTCACAGCTATAGGTTTTCTGGCTTGATTCTTGGCTGGGGTGCTTTCTGTGGGAGTCTGCATCTCATCCCTGTGTTTGGGTGGATTTGCTCTGGTGTCCTGCCATTTTACAAAGACGTGTCTGCAGTATTTCTCCCTGGGCCTCTGCTGAAAATTGTTTTTGTTCCGTCAGAAGTAAAATTGACAGGCATTTGAATTTCAGACTTCATATTCTTCAGAAAATACATAGTAACACAACCCTTTATTCTAGCAATTTTCTAAGTTTATAATATGAATATTTGAAATTTGTCCTTATTTTTGGGACTGTATTACCCCATTATTGGCTTTGTCCAGGTTTTTTGTGCTAAGGTTGACAGCTATGGCAAGAACTGAATTCACTGAATATGTTTGAGGGCTGTATTCCCTCATTACTGGGTTTGTCCAGGTGTTTTGTGCTAAGAGGTTGACAGCTATGGTGAGAACTGAATTCATTAAATGATAGCCATTTAAGTTTCAGTCTTCCTGTCTTTCACAAAGCAGCTGATTTGGTGTAGTGGTATGTTGCTCTGACTGTTTTGCACAGGGACCTTGGCAGTAAAATGTATGGCGGTAACACAGCATTTTTCTTTCACAAAGCAGATGATTTGGCATAGTGGTATGTTGCTCTGACTGTTTTGCACAGGGACATTGGTAGTAAAATGTATGGTGGTAACACATCATTTTTCTTTCACAAAGCAGCTGATTTGGCATAGTGGTATGTTGCTCTGACTCTTTTGCACAGGGACCTTGGCAGTAAAATGTACGGTGGTAACAGCATTTTTCTTTCACAAAGCAGGTGATTTGGCATAGTGGTATGTTGCTCTGACTGTTTTGCACAGGGACATTGGTAGTAAAATGTATGGTGATAACACAGCGTTTTTCATTCACAAAGCAGCTGATTTGGCATAGTGGTATGTTGCTCTGACTCTTTTGCACAGGGACCTTGGCAGTAAAATGTATGGTGGCAACACAGCATTTTATTCTAGCAACTTTCCAAGATTATACAAGCAATGTTTAATGTGTCCCTGGTTTTTGGCCTTTTGACCCCCCCCCCCAATAAATTTGGCTTTTTCCAGATTTCTTGTGCTGCGAAGTTGAGATGCAGTTGAGTATTGAGTAGATTTTACAAGGAGCTGAGAGCTGCAGGGGTAGAGAAGTTTAGTGCTGCTTATGCTAAGTCAGTTTGCATTGTTAATAGCACAACAGGTTGTGTACTTGCTTTTGATGCAGAAGGTTGTTGGTTCTACTCCCACAAGGGGTGAATGCTGCCGTACTAAAAAAGTTAAGATACTAACTATGAGCCTGTTATCAGTTTGCCATCCATTTCCTATTGCAATATTACTAGCTTATCATTTTTGATGTAATATAGGCAATGTATTCCTCAGGGGCATTAGACACCTTATTTTTTGATGAAACCATGAAATATAAAGGTGTTTGCTAGCAGCAACCTCTTCATTAGTTACAGATTTATTTAATGTGGAATTATTTAGATGACTTTTTTACTTCTTCAGAGATTGTGCATATTTACTGATAATGGTGGACTGTAGAATTGTGCATATTTACTGATAATGGTAGACTGTAGAATTCTGCATGTTTACTGATAATGGTGGACTGTAGAAGTTTGAGTGGACTTTTATGATGGAAATGTTCTGAACTGGGCACTTTTGTCATTATGGGTGCATACGTTTTGTTTCATTGTTTACTGGAAAAATGTTCAAAACAATAGGAAGGTGTATCAAAGAACACATGTATGTTTCATATGCAAGGGGCCTATGATTTGAAAAGAGCCCAGAATTAATCTTTATCTGCCACTGGTAAAATGTATGTTCTTTGAATGTGGGTTTCAATGCTGTTTCAATGAATATGAGTTTCAAGGGCAGAGAAGTTTTAATGCTAAGTTTGTTTAGCAGATGTCTTAGTGTTTGTGCTGTAAAATGCAAAATAAAACTTTCAAATGAAGTCCAAATCATCATAGAAGTAAATCGGTATGCACATTAGTGTTTATGGTAAATGGAGTGAAATAGCCAAGTAATGGATCATTTGAATGGCTGCAGGGGGAGGCTCCATTCGACCATGATTTTGTGAGGGGGAAGGGAGGCAAACTTAAAGACAGCCCCAGCTGAACTATACCTCCCAACTATCCAGATTTTCAAAGAATGAATAGATTTTTGCTTCTTATTTTTGGTTTGTTCCTCATAAAATTTGTGGTTTTCTGGCAAATCATTTAGGAATTAAGTCACTGAATAATGACACACTGAGTTTCAGACTTCATAACCTTCAGAAAAATGCATGCTAAAGTAAGACCTGTTCTATCAATTGTCTCAGTTTATACAAGAGCAATTTTTAGTACTGTTTATATGTTCCCCCAATATATTTGGCCTTGTCCAGATTGATTGCATTAACAGGTTGAGAGGTACATGCAAATACATTGCTTTACAGAATTAGGCATAGCCAAACCTCTCAACTGTCCCTGATTTTGTCTCAAAATGTTGCTCTTCCCCCTAATAATCCCTCCGCAAAATAGCAATTTTGGAAGAAACCATGGAGGGTTTACAATTAAGAAATAACTGTAATAATCAGAGTTATAGATTACTTTTATTTCAAAAATGCATGTAGATTCTTTTATTTTGTCAGCTGCTCAAGTTAGCAGTACTAATATTAAAGTGTCCCTTCTTTGACAGTTCCCAGCTGTATTGTGTGGCTATTTTATATTTTTACATCACATTTTTGGTCCATTTTTCATAAAATTGTGTTTTTTTGGCAAATTAGTGACAAATCATTAAAGACTGAAGTTAGAAAGTAATGACAGACATTTGAGTTTCAGATTTCATACCATTCAGAAAATTCATACTAATGCAAGACCTATTCTATTATCTTTCTAAGTTTATAAGAGCAATATTTTAAAAATTGTCCTTATTTTTGGGCCTTTGTCCCACTTCTTTGTATGGCTTTGTCCAGATTTTTTGCTCTGAGGTTGAGAGGTATGAAAAATGTGTCAGGGCCATCACAGTCAGCCAGAGACATTTCAAATTGTGACATACTTGTTGCACCCCACTCCCCCATGTAGTGACTCTGGATGTGTTGAAGCAAGGCAAGGAGTAGGTATGCAGTGTAAATGTGCAGAGTATCCCCCCATCCAAGGTAGACACAAGTACTAGAGTGGCTTTTCATCTGTCCTTGATTTTTGCAGAATGGTCTGGTTTCTGTCATATTTTTTGTACTGTTGATTTACGCTTATTACTCAAAGTGCCTGTTGCTCTGTGTTTAAGTAGCAATACTTTAATGACCATCAGGTATGCTTGGCTGAGATCGTAAGATGCAAGTAAGCTTTAATAAGCATACTGTTAAAGAATTGCCAACATTGAAAGCCTTTCTGTTGTTGCCATGTAGAGAATGCTTAACTAGATAATGTATAAGCCTTGGGTATTGAAATGCATATGACAGTATTTGTAATAAAGGACAGTATTACATTATTTTAAGAAGCTCATTACACTTGGAGACTTCCAGTCATCTCTGCAGGCTTTACCCATAAACTAAACAGAATGCCAATCGTGTGGTCCATAACCTGTACAGTAATCCTTTTAAGCAATGTATCTTGAGCTTATTTCTAGTTTGCTTTTCATTTTTTACTTTGATCATGTTTTCCCCATGAAAGAAGTAGATAGTTATCAGGCAGCAGGTCTTTTTTTGGATAAGAAACATTTTTACAAGTGGGGGCCTCAGAGATTTCTACTTTCAGCATGTTATTTGGTACTTTAATAAAGCTGAATATAAATTATAATTAGAACTGCAGTGCAAGAAGTGGTTTGAGTTGAGTGATGCTTGTTTTTCTTATACTTGATTTTGACTGGCATTCCATTAATGTATTTAAAAAGTAATTTATTTTTTCATGCCTCACAACCTTTTTGTTTCCATCTAGATATTAAGTAAGCTGTCATGCAGCCAATGCATTGAAATATTTTTATTCTTCTACACTTCATTTTGTCTTGATTGGACTCTCGGAATGACGGTTTGGCACCCAGGGCAGTGTATTAGTTAGTTTTTGTGGTTTTGAGCATAGCTCCTCCCCTTTCTAGTTGGCCGCACCCCTTCCCATTGACCCCACCCATTCAGCTGTCTCCTGCAGCCCCCCTTTGATTTGAAGTCACCAGCCGCCACTGTTACAGATCTCTTTAACATGGAATTTAGATGACTTTTACTCCTGCAAAGATTGTGCATATATACCAATACTGGTGGATTGTAGAAGTTTGAGTAGACTTTTATGATGGAAATGTTCTGAACTGGGCAGTTTTGTCATTATTGGTTCATGCATTTTGTTTCATTGCTTACTGGAAAAATGTTCAAACAATGAATGTAAAACCCACTCTAACAAGTGTGCTGTATTATACAAGAAATATAATTTTATAAAGTCAGAAAGGTGTATCAAAGAGCACATGTATGTTTCTTGTTTCGTATGCAAGGGGCCTATGATTTGAAAACAGCCAAAAGGTAATCTTTACCCACTATTGGCCAGATGCATTTTCTTTGGATGTGGGTGTCAATGCTGTTTCAATGAATATGAGTTTCAAGGGCAGACAAGTTGATGTCTATTAGTGTTTCAGCTATAAAATGTAAATAAAATCAAAATAATCATTGTAGAAGTAAAGCAGTATGCACATTAGTGTTTATGGTAAATGGGGCGAAATAGCCAGGAATAGGACATTGGAATGGCTGCAGGGGGACTCTGGGGTGATATTTTGGTTGTCTTTTCTTCAGTTTGTGTTTGAAAGTTGGTATCCCATGGTTGCATTGGAGTGGCTGGGGTTACATAATTATGTATGCAAATTTTATGTTAATCAGCATACAGATTTGTACCTATTTTTCATGGGCCTTTGTCCAGAGTTTTGATGTTTCCAGGTTGAGGGGTATGCTGGCCTCCCTAGTAAGAGTACGCATTTGATCTTTAGTGGCAGACATTGGTTAAAGTGAAACCCCTCCTTTCCTCCCTCTCTCTCTCTCTGTCTCTCTCTGCTGATGTGCACTGCCACTGTAATTTAACAATAGGTAAAATCTGCTAGTGCCTCCTTTAAAGTGGCATCACATATACTTGTCATTTGTGACCTATGACAGTACACTGAAATACAAGAATGCAGGTCAGTATTATAACTACCTTTTTAAAGAGTGTGAAATCTGTGTGCCTTGTCTTACCTTCATTGCAAAAAGAGCTTTGAAAGTTACAGACAATGATGACCGTAAAACCCCCTCTATGTCAAATGGATGGCCACTGAATTAGCCTCTCTTTTGTGTTTCATCAAGTCTGAATTTACTGAAGCTTCAGCCAGAAAACCACACCAGTTAAAGTGTTAGCTCAGTGTAGATAAAAGGTGGAGCAAGCCCGCTCAGCATCACCACTTCCCTTACTTGCATATTCTATGGTCACACTGCATAGAGAAAAGAGAAAAAACAATGAACATTGAAAAGCTGCTGGTAAGTAACTAGAAAGCACTTTAGCAGTGACTTTCAATAGAGAAAGCATTTGAGGTGTTCAGCATCAGAAAAATGAATCTGATGGATTTTCTTTACCCACATAAAGCAACAACCAAACTGACATCAGTGCTTCTGCTGAGACCAGTATCACCAATACTGATGTAACAGTTACTGAGCATCAGTTCTGTTAAACTGTGAAATGCTGCTGGCTCTCAAATCCCAAAATCAAATCTGTATACAGTCACACTGGTGGCCATGCTATAAAGGCTGTCTGAAGTAATAGCACAAGAAAACATGATGCAGACATCAATAGCTGATCGATAATGGCCATCAGCAGTTGGTATAATCATCACAATAAATGTCATGAGGAAATCTACTTTAAAAAGAGACTATAGAAAGGAAAGGGACACATTTTTCTTGTGAAACTCAAGTTCTCAAATAAGACTAAATCCACCAAAGAAAAGAAAAATGCAAATACTTAATGTTACCTTTTTTTCCAAGTGATGATGGACTTGGATGTGATTATAATCAGTAGTCAGATATGGAGGCCTTGACTTATGCCTATAAGAATAATTACAGAAAAATGACCATCTGTCATCTTCAAATGGCAATTTTGCCCATTCAGAGTTGAATATTGCTATTTTTGCAAATACAAAAGGAAAAATAATCCATGATCATGGAGTAGGTCTGCTGCATGGAAACAACTGCATATTTGATTCTGTATATGTCTCAGACTAGATTACCGAATCACTTGAGAATTTATCACAGAACCGTGCTAGAGATAGTCCTTAAAGATCATCTGATAACTGTAATTTTCTTAATGTTTAGCTACTTGGAGAGTGTGTGTGTGTGTGTGTGTGTGTGTGTGTGTGTGTGTGTGTGTGTGTGTGTGTGTGTGTGTGTGTCTGTTGGGTTCTACATTTAGTGATTGGGAGTGACCAAGTTATATATTTGAATCAAGTTTTCATTGACAGAATAGCTTACAGGCAAGTGGACCACATTCTGAACATTTTAGCAATAACCTACAACTAGGTGTTGGCACTGCAGGATTTACCCATGACCACAAGGCAGGGCAACCAGGCTTCCAGTGCAAATGCAAGGCGTCCAGCTGACTTCATAGCTGGAAATACTAAGGCTCATTTGCTAGGAGTATCAAGAAAGTTGTGGCTGAAAGAACTTCACTTTAAGGCTCGAGAGGAACCTGCTGCTAAAACTGCTTATTTCTATTGAAGTTTCCAGAGTCCTTGTTATCATACATTCACAGCCGTTGTTCTTGGTTTCTAACTGCAGCTGAGAGGCATGTCTGGACACATTCCTAGCCTGAACCAGCTTTCTTTTTAAACATGTGCTGGCAAGTTGTTATTTCTGCAGGTAAGCACTACTACTGTGTTGTTAAAATATGTTTGCTGAGTGATGCACACAACTGTACAAAGGAGTACAGAGCTGATCTGCTCAATGGTTTTCACAGCAAATAAACTAATTAGTATATGGATTACAGTGTAGAGATAATGATGACTCATTGCACTGAATTATATAATTTAAATAATGGTCATTGTTTCACTAAAAGTACACTTAGGGTAATGATTGCTTCCACAAATGCAGAATTTGAGTGTAACTAAAAAATAATAAAGTGAATGAAATGAAGAAATACATAAACAGTGCTATTCAGATTTATGACAAATACAACTTAGCATATAATAAACCTTAAATTTAGAGAGATTAATTCGAAGCAGACATAGGTTCATAGGTTCATAGGTTGGTACTAGGCTATCGGCCTAGACATAACAATTCCCTGGCTATTTCTTCCCACACTATTTACTTCCCTGGACCCCTGTCTAGCAGGGCGACTGAGTGATCCCCAGGGTGAATTTCCTTTCTCCCATCCAATCATCAAGGTTCCTTTTGAAGAGGGCCAGAGAGGTGCTCTGCTTGACATGTATGGGCAGTCTATTCCAGAGTCTGGGGAGTCTCTGGGTCAGGAACCTATCCCTCCAGCATGTTTTGTTTATTGTGATGACAAGATTTAAATCCCTGGAGCATGTGGCTCTGAGGGATTAGGATTTCTTTAAGTGTAGCATGTGCAACAGCTCTGGGTTTGACATGGCCTTGTATGTTAAGCAGAGATCGCCTCGGAGTAGACGATATGCGACAGAGTATAGCTGGAGTTTTTTAAGGTGGTCAGCATAGGGCATCTGCTTTAGGCCTGTGATTCTTTTAGTGAGGAATTTCTCCGGCCTTTCCAGTTGTTGCAGGTGTCTTAAGAGGTACATATCAAATGGGGCGTTGTATTCTATAATGGGTCTAATGAGGGATGAGTACAGTGGGACAATGACCTCTTTGTTTCTGGATGAAAAGCCCTTAGTGATGAGATGTGCCACACAGAAGGATTTCCTGACTGTTGTGGCGATATTGTTATTGAAAGTGAGACCACTGTCCACCTGTGTCCCTAAATCTCTTATTACACTTTCAGTGTTTAGTCTACTGCCACCTATGTGATAATTCATGGATACATGTTTTTTTCCCAGAGGGGATAACTATACATTTCTTGGCATTGAGCTTGAGCCCATGGCTCTGGCACCAAGCATCTGTTTCTGTAAGGCCTTTTTGTAGAGTATCCACATAATTTGGGGATTCAATAATGGCTTCCAGTTTGCAGTCATCTGTGAACATTGTTAGCCAGAGTCCCTTAGTGTTGGCCTGTACTTCAGAGAAGTAGATGCCAAACATGAGAGGTCCCAGGACTGAACCCTGAGGTACTCCACTTGTCACTTGTCTGGAGCTGGATTTGGAGTCAGCTACTTTTACAGTGTGGGTTCTGTCAGTAAGCCAGTTTGGCAACCCATCGAGTGGCATAGGGATTAATGCCCAGCTTAGTAAGTTTATCTATGATTCCAGAGTGGGGGATGGTGTCAAAGGCCTTGGCGAGGTCCAGATAAGCTGTGTGGACTGCCTTATCCTCATCCACGGCTCTGGAGACTGATTCTAAGAAGTCAGTAAGTTTAGGAGACAAGATCGGCCCTTCACGAACCCAAACTGGGTGGGGTCCAGTGTTTTAAGGTTGCCAATGTCTTTGTTTATAAGTTCCATGATAATACATTCCATGGCCTTGCAGATCAGGCTCGTCAGACTGATGGGGCGGTAGTTCGCGGGATCCAAGGTGGATCCCCCCTTGTGGAGTGGGATAACTGTAGCTATGCACCACTCAGTGGGCATGAAGCCTGAGGTGAGGGTATGATTAAACATGACACTTAGGTGAGATGCCAGTTAATTTTGTAGTTCATGTAGTACACAGCCCAGGATGTCATCTGGTCCCATGGATGCTGTATTCTTAGCTTTGGAGAGTGCGTTTTTTACCTGTGTGGCCGTTATTACTGGAATTTGGCAATCTTCCATATTGAGATGGGCCATTTAGGGGGTGAGAGAGGGGGGTGAAGTTGTCACTGAATCGATCTGCCAGGATATTAGCAATATCCTTGGGATCAGTATATTTAATGCCATTCTGTTGTAGCTCAGAGCAGATCTGAGCATTGCCATTTAGATTCTTGACATAGTTATAGAATGCCTTGTGGTTGTCTTTGGAATTTTTGGCAATTTTATTTTTGTAACTAGCTTTGGAGGATTTTATGAGGGATCTCAGCTTCTTACTGAGGCTGGTAAGGGAGTTTTTTGCATCCTGGGATTTTCCTCATTTCTGCAACAGTTTTTTCCTTTTGTTGTAAAGTTTGTTTATGGCAGGGGACCACCAGATTGGCTTCCTTTTCTTGGAGGAGAGCATCTTGGTTCTATTTGGGATGGCACGATTCATGCATGAGTGGATGTGCTTATACAGTGCCTTAGTGTAGGACTCAGCAGTCGAACTTACAGTTCCCGTCTACATGGGTGTCATGAGGTTTGTAACTTCTGACTTGAGTAGCATGAAGTTGGCCTTGGATAAGTTTTTTATGGAAGTTTCCTTACTGGGGGTGGGGGTGGGATGTGGATGTTAAGGGTGATTAGCTTATGGTCTGACCTGACCAATGAGGAAGTGACCATAGGTGTGGAGCATCGATTTCCCATGTTGGTAATGACCAGGTCTAGGATATTGGAGCCCCTGGTGGGACTATGGATTAGTTGATCCAAGGCATTGGAATTTATGAATTCCAAGAACCGTTGGGCAAAGGTGTTGGTGCATGAATAGTTTTCCCAATTAATGGCAGGGTAGTTGAAATCACCCAGTATTAGGGTGTTTGGTTGTATATTAATATTTTCCAGTATATTTAGAAAGGTGTAGTGAGTGGGTTTTCATGTGGATACATACATAGATTACAGTATGCCTCCTATACTTCTATAATTATACTTCAATTTTTTGTACAATGTACCATTACACATCCTGTAAGACAGATACTTAAAGTTAACCACTGTTGACTTTAGCATTTGTGGCAAATGTGCTCACCATCTGCTTGAGAAAAATGCATCAGTGTAGCTACTGCTTGATGTGAACAGGTGTTCATCATTACTAGTCAGGGGAGGTACTCTCAATGCAAGATATAAATAGACTTCGGGTGGTATTCATAGTTCGGGAGTTCCCGGCTATGTAGCAATTATTTGCAAGAAGCCCCACTAAGTATATATGCAAATAAGGTAAGCATGGGATATTAGTCCTGCATAACAAAAAGTGAAACTGTTTTGAAAAACATGCCCACCTAGGGCAAAAGAATAAAGTACTAAAGTAAAGCTGTTTTGAAAAACATGACCACTTAGGGAAAAAGAGTAAAGTATGAAAGTAAAGCTATTTTGAAAAACATGCCCACTTAGGGCAAAAGAGTAAAGTACGAAAGCAAAGCATTAAGTATATACTAAGTACAACGTGAAAGACATAAGCTTAGTATTATTCCATATGTATTCGGATATTGTGTAATGTTTGCAAGTTTTAAGGCAGGCAGTAGAATGCACAGTTTTTATTTGCAATATTTTATAAAAATAAAGGGGTTTATTATGTTTTATTTAAAGATATCTTGATCTGGATACTCTGATGATTTCATTAAAGAGTGGAAATGGGGTGACAGGAAAAACTGAAAAAGGGAAGGCACAACAAAGAGGGAAACACAGAAGGAACACATCAAGAGGGTTCTGCTGGATAAGTTGAGAGAGGAACAGCACTATGTTTTTGATAGACCTCCCTATTTTTTTCAAATACTTTTTTATATAATAGGGAATTTTGGGTGGGAAGTAGTTAAGCGGGTGTAGTAGAAAGGATAAAGGAAGAAAATCTGAAGAAGTGCCAGCAAGAGTCCTAAGCCACAGATCCTCTATAAAGTACTTGTGCATAAAATGTAACCACAGCATGCCCTACTAGAAAAGAACAGAAATGTACATGCACTATTGTAAATGCTTAAATGTATATATTTTAACAGTGGAAACTGGAACACAGGACATTAACTTCAGTCCAGCAAAACTTCAGAAAAACAGCTGAAATTAAATTGCATTACTTTACAGGCTACACAATAAAAGATGATATATTTCTGTTTTTGACAAAATGTCTAAAACTAGGGAACTTTCTGCATTTTCTTTAGTGTGAAGTAATTACTAGTCTTGAAAGTATGAAGACATGCAATTGTTTCATGACTTCCAGCACCTGCCAGAGATTTCACAGGTAGATACTATATGCTGTCAGCTTCCAGCAGTGGGGGGATTCATCTGGGATATAGTCAGATGACAAGAAATAATGTTATTCTGCAAGCTATTCCAGCAGTAATATTTGAGATATTAATGTGAGAACTTTCTTAGAGAGACAGAACATTATGTATTCTGTCTTGGATGTGGCAAGAACCATTCACCATATCTGCCTTGCTCTGTAAGTAAGTTTCTAGGGTATAATAACAATCTTAGATATAGTCAGGAATATAGTAAGCGTAGTTTAGATGTATTTTCTTTATTTTTCTGAAACTGTCCTGCAATGTTGTTTTAAATATTTAATGTGGTTTTGAACTTTGATGTCACTGTGAATATATACTGACCCCAGGATTCAGCAAGCTCTGCGTAGTGTGCAGGAATATGGCAAGAGCTGCTGGAGGCAATATGGCCGCCAAGAGATCCAGGAACAAGCTCCCAGGACGTGCATGAGCACTCCTGCACTATTCCTGCACGGACACAGCTCCAGTATACTAATTACCCCATTTGCAGGTGAAAACCATGCAAATGAGGTAAATTAGTGATCCATGAAGCAGGCAGTCATCCGTGCAGGATTAGTGTAACCTGCAGAAATGTATTCAGCTAGTAACCAAGTACATGTCTGCAAACTACAAAACAGAGCCATGACAGTTCCAAATAAAGGGTGTATATAATGTGGAAGGCATGCCAATGGCCATTGGCATGGAAAATAGTTTAAATATAACAAAAATAACTTTTTTTTTTGGCAGATTTTGGCCATTTAAGCGTAGGGCAGTGGCGTGCCAACGGGATCGTCCCAAAAGTAAAAATAAAACCTTGAAAAAGCTTTTTAGGCAAAATCACAATTTGCCAGTATAGTCAATGGCAGACAGAAGACAACAAGGCCACTGAATAGTGGTTGCTAAGGGGGAAGTTTACTGTTAGACTTGTAACTAGGCATTAGCAGTCAGTTCTATTCAAATGAGGGGAATGATACTGAATCACAGATTTCCCCTCATTGCAAGCCAGCACCCAATCATATAGGTGCAGGAAAACCATGGTGCAAGCATAAGAGTTAGCTGACATCATAGTGGAGTTTGTCAGGCATACTGTAAACTTATTGGAGCCCTGTGATTTGGGTTTGCCCTTAGATTAGCAGAGGTGTGTCTGAAACTGCCTAGCAGTATTTACATTGCCTAAATGGGTGTGCACGCTGCACACTGGGTTTTAAACAAAAAAAATTAAATCAGGAAATAGCAGTTGCTTCACATCTGAGCACTGTGTTTGCTCAGCGTACCTCGGGGCTTAAACAGGAAGGCAATGGGAAGGGAAAACAGCAGTAGGAAGGTAATCAAGGAGAACTAGCATAGCTGGCAGGTGAAATGTATCAGAATCAGCCAATTACACAGGCAACAGTCCAGCCCAGCACACTACTATAAACTATGCAAAGACTTTTCACTCTGTTTTTTTTTCCCACAAACTCTATACCACTGGTGTACACAAATGGGGAAATTTTACCTAACAAAAGCAACAAAATGATAGTGGCTGCTTTTGCTCTCATAAATCGACATGTGGAAGAGGCTGAGGGTGGTGAAGATGACAATGCTGACAACCAACCCACAGTGAGGAAAAGGAGAAGAGTGTACAGACCCAGGGTAACCTACAAGGGGCTGCATGAGCTGGTGACAGTGGAGTGCTATTGGGTGGACAAGTACCTCCTACAGCAAATTGTTGAGCTGTGCCAGCCATGCCTCACACACAGAACTAACAGAGGGGAACACATCCCAGTGGATACCAAGGTATGTGTAGGCTTAAAAATACTAGCCACAGGTACCTTCCAAAGGCCAACTTGGGATATCATGGGGATCTCACAGGCATCAGCATCCAGGGTGCACCACCAGTTCATGGATGCCATGTCAGCACATGCCGGTGAGCACATATATTTCCTCAACACCCCTGAGGTATTGACCAGCAATATGCATCTCTTCCACAAAATAGCAGAATACCCTGCGGTAGTGGGTGCTATAGACTGCACGCACATACACACCAAAGCACCACCCGGTGAATGGGTTAGAGTCTACATAAACCGCAAGGGCTTCCCCGCCATCAACTGCTAGGTTGTGTGTGATGCCCAGGGCATTATAATGAATGTGTGTGCTGGCAGCCCTGGAAGCTATCATGACTCCCACATCTGGCATATGATGCAGCTGTACCAGAGATTTGCTAATGGGGACATCCCATATGGCCACCTAGTGGGGAATGCTGGTTATGCACTGGAACCGTGGCTGATGACACCCATCAGAAATGCACAGACACCCGAACTAGAACTCCATAATAAGGTACACACACACACACAGACCAGAATCATAATAGAGTGTGTGTTTGGGATGCTTAAGTCAAGGCTCTGGTGCCTGGACATATCCGGTGGAGTCTTGCAGTACTCACCAGCTACATGTACCAAAATTGTCATTGCATGTGCAATGCTACACAATATGATCCTGTGGAAGCAGCTGCAGCAAGAACAACATGGGGCAGGGCCACACAGCCCCCCACTATTGCCAAGGCCAGCACGGGTACAGAATGACTCAGAGGAGGAACAACCTTAGCCTGCCCCTGGAGGCAGAAGGAGGTGTGCCCAGTATGCCCAGGCCTTGGCAAAGAGGCAACGCATAGCACATACACTGACATGGTAGGAACCCAGGGGATGGCACCTCTCTCTGACTCTCACATACAGTAAAAGGGATGCCAGACATGACACTACCTGTGCTTAACCATGTATAGGAAGTGTACATATGCATCCGACATAGTCCGCTCTCAAGCACTATCCTCAAAACTGGCACAGCCACAAGGTAAGTCACTCTCACTATAAATTTCTGCATGTAGTAGTATGTTCTGCTACCTGTATCTATGGTATGGATGTGAGCATGCAAGGGAATTGGGTGGCTGAATGGCATGGCAGTAGATAGCAGACACCTATATTGGCAGTATGAAATCCATAACAAATACTGATGTCAGCATAGTAGGCAGTACTAGACAAGGTGACAAAACCCACTGCAGGACATGTGGTGGGCCAAATGTGTGCCCATAGGACACACGCACATGCATGTCAGTGAGGCTCACATACCCAACAACAGTCTCAGCCAGCAGGACAGGTGTAGACAAACACAAAAAAAGGCTGTGCTAAGGCCTCTAATTGATGGCTATGGAGAACAGCCCCCCTCCAGACCTACACAGACAGACTACAACAGTTCAGGCAGTGGGATGTTAGTTTTGAAGGGTAAAAAGTCTAAAACTGAAATGTAGGTCAATAAAACCTAAGAACTACTACACTGATATAGGTTCATAGGTTCATAGGTTCATACTAGGCTATCTGCCCAAGGGCATTTATAAGCCTAGCCCATAGTTATGTGGCTTTCGCCACCCCTCTAGTCTGCATGATAGGTTAGAATACAGAATGAAATGGAAGCCAACAGAGTACCTGAAATACCAGTACAGTCATAGCAAATGTTACAGTTGTCAGGTGTGCCCCACCCCACAATCCTATGTAGAAATATAGTAACATGTATGTGTGGGTATAATAACAGTGGAGTACAGATTACCTGAGCTGGCCAAAGTAGCAGGATAGATTGTTGCACATGTACAATATGCAGGGCTCTGTGTATTAGGTTGTTGTGTGTTGTATATTGTGTGAAAGTGGTCAGCATGTAGGCATGGAGGGTTGTGTCCTGGTGGCCAAAGGCCAGTACTGTTGATGATAGGGCTAAGTTCTCCAACTGCAGTGCCAAACACAATGCATCCCAGCAAGACACAATCCAGCAGTAATCCATGCTAATTGTCCGGATGTAATATCTGTCACCATCTGAAAGATGGACATGGCATGAATGTGGGCCCAGACATACAAACAGTACACAGGTGGAAGTACCCTAGACAGAGAGTGTATAAAATTTTACTGTCAAATGGACACACCTTTGGATTTGTACATACAGGTTAGCAGCACATTAGTTGGCTGTGTGGTATGGAATACTGATGTAGTCTGGCCAAACACTGGCAGATCACAAAAGGCACAGGTATGAAGTAGTGAGAAACTGCTGATGTCCCCGCACAAGCCAGCATAAGTGGAATGCCCCACGTATATCTGTGAGTCAGCTACAAGTAGCTTTTATAGCACACATGCACTCAGCTCACCCCACCATCAGCCACAGGTACCTCACAGGTCATATCCCTGCTGTTGGGAATGGGTACAATATGACCCCCACCTCTGTATGGGAATGGCCACAGAATGCAGCATGCTGAGGAGGTGTCCCATTCAGGTACGTCCCTATCTGTAAGCAGCACCCTGCTAGCATCCACACCAATGGATCAATAAGGACATAAACTATTGCCATTAGCACCTTGCACACCTACCCTGTCACCCCAGGGGAATACAGTGGCTTGCAGCCTGGGACTGTAGGAGTGACACAATGCACTGGCCTGCTACAGATAGCCTGCATCACTACCAAATGCCCTACATTCCTCTGTCAAGTGCCTGTGTCTTGCCCATACAACCAATGTATGTTATCTCATGGACTCCCAAATAATGATATAACACAGTCCACAAAACACAAATGCAAGGCCATGTCCACAAATTCCAGTAGCATGTCCACCATGTCCTACTGCATGAACTGTGGACCAACCCCTAAATACTGCTGGGATGAAGTGATAACTATAGGGATACTTAGCAGATATTGTTTGCATAATGTTCGGAAGAGCATAGAATAACAGAGGGGGGATAGACGCATGGACGCCATGGACGCCATGGAGTTTGTGAAGTCTAAAACTCAGATGTGTGCACATACTATCCCTGCCTGCAAACACAGGAATGGGTAGCTACAAACCTGCTCGTAAACCACAATGTGAAGGAGTAATGATCAGAAATATGAGCCCTGCCTCTGAGTAACCTGTGTGAATCTGTACAGCTGTGAGGTATGGCCACAGCAGAATATGGCCATTCTGTCACGTCGATAGATGCACAGGCATGGGATCCTCAGCCACAACAGTGCCAAGGTGTCAAACCATTTACACAGACTCATCAGCAACTATCTGCAGCTCCCCCTCCAAAATTGCATGATTGTGCAAGAATATGTAGGGTGCAGACCACAATATTGGACACAGATTCATTCATCTTGTATTCCCCAGGAAATTGCTGCAAGCAAATACGTATACCTGTCAGTAGTTGATGACATAAAACATCACAGTGTAAAACAGTACATATGTCTGAATATCTTTGCTAACAACAAAACCATGTAGCAGAAGCAGCACAGACACAATTATTACAGTATCCCACTAACTGAGTGTTGTGTGTGTACTTCCAGATGAATGGTTTATGGCCATTTCACACACACTGCATTCCCCATTGCTCTACTTTAGATAACCTGCTGCTGTCATTCACCTTGAAATACACATTTGGAGAAGAGCAAATCTTGTAAGGTTTGTGGTGCATGCTATAACTCTGTGATGCTATAGTGTGATATAGGAGTTCTAATCCCAGACACGGCAACTGTGAGACTCTGTGTGTGCAGGGCTCTATGCTTTTGAGGCCAGTCACAGTCACTGCACTTTCCATTTCCTTACTTTGGCAAGCCTGAAATACACCTTTAGAGAAAGTCAAACCCTATAAGCTCAGTGATGTGTGCTATAACTGTGTAATGCTATAGTGTGATGTACTAATTAAGTAGAAGTTCTAATCCCAGACATGGCAACTGTGAACCTCTATGTGTATTTGTTTGTGTGTACGGATCAATCACTACAATTTTCATTGCCCTACTTTGGCAAGCCTGCTGATGTCATTCACCCTGAAATACATCTTTGGAGAAGGACCAGCACTCAAAGCTCCATGGAGCGTGCTATAACTACATAATGCTGTAGTGTAATGTACTATTTAGGTAGGAGTTCTAATCCCAAACATAGCAACTGTGAAACTCTGTATGTGTGTGTGTGTGTGTGTGTGTGTGTGTGTGTGTGTGTGTGTGTGTGTGTGTGTGTGTGTGTGTGTGTGTGTAGGGATCAATGCTTTTGAGGCCATTCACAGTCACTACACTTTCCATTGCCCTACTTTGACAAGCCTGCTGACATCTTTTACCTTGAAATACACCTTTGTAGAAAGGTTAGCCCTATAAGCTCTGTGGTGCATGCAATAAATGTGGTACAGTGTAGTAGCAATACATACCTAGGTAGGGGTCTGAATCTCAGTACTGTTGTGTGTGTGTGTTTGTCATCAGTATCCTGTGTGGAGGTAGCTGTGATTGTGTAATAACAGAACTCATTGTGGGGCTGGCTTTGCAAATTTCTTATATTGAGGACCTACTATATGTCACAATGACCACCTTACAAGGGCAACAGATGTTAAACAGCAGAGAGGCTGGTGAAGACAATCCATACCCCTACATGTGACATTAGGGATTGGTGAACATTATAGGTAACCCTTGTATTACCCAGAGAACACTCTCCACCCATGTCTCATACACAAACACACTTGGCTAGGCAACGACCACTATATTGGATGTTCCCTGCATATTTCCCACAGATAGTAACCATGGTGTGATTGCAGTGGACTACAGAGGACATGGCACCCTGTTCCATCCCTACAATAGGCAAATAAATGCTTACAGTGGTCCTTTGCTATATTCCCCACTGGACGCCTGCAACAACTCTGGAGTCTGCATATGTAACCCACAAAGGAAATACCATGCCTTATACACATGCCTTGTATGGATAGATGTAACTAACACCAGTGAATACCTGTATCATGCTGTCAATGTAGGTGCAGGTACAATCTCAGTTCCATAGCGAGTTTTCACCACGTGAGGTCAGGAATGCCACATCAAATGATAATCTGTCCACACAGCATGACCCAGACACCCCAGGTACACTTCCACATGTCACAAAACATTCATGTGGGACATGTGCACAACCCAGACACTGTCCATGTTATGGAATATAGAACACATACATGGCAAGCATTGCACAGCACTGGCCACCCACAATAGTAACCCAGATGAGTGGATGGTGAATACAGTACCCACCTGTATTGGACAATCCAGGGACTACACCCCTGAGCCACACTGCAGACCATTGTGATGTGGCCTGATGCCTAGGTATACCCTTTTCCTAGCCTTGTACAGCCTTCTGGCACAGTCAACTACTACACACATGTGAAGCAATGAACCCATGCATGTCAGTACTGGCAAATCTGTGTGTGTTTGTGTGTGTGTGTGTGTCTGTGTGTGTGTGTGTGTGTGTGTGTGTGTGTGTGTGTGTGTGTGTGTGTGTGTGTGTGTGTGTGTGTGTGTGTGTATGTGTGTGTGTGTGTGGAGATTAATGATTTGGAAGCCATTCACACTCACTACACCTCCCATTGCCCTACTGTACCATGCCTTCTGATGTCAGTCACCTTGCCATACCCTTTGCCCATATATCAGCCTGATAACCTCTGTGGCACATGTGATACCTGCGTAATACTGTAGTGTAGCAAACTGGTTAGTTAGGAATTCTAATCCTGACCCTGCCAACTGTGATAATGTGTTTGAGTCCCTAAAAGAGTGTGGTTGTGTCTTCCTTGACACCTGCTTTTGTTGACAGGTACATGTACTATACTTAACTTGTCACTCCTTTATCACTGTTGCTGATGTCACTCACCTTCAAAGATACATTTGGACAACTCTCCACCATGAAAGCTCTGTGGCGCATGCAATAACTGCATAAAAATGGAATAGCAATACATAGTCAAGCAGGGGTTTGAAACCCTGTACTGGTAAGTGTGTGACACAAACCTGCTTAGCTCTTACTCTCCTACCCCCTTCCTTTCTGTCTCTGTCTCTCTCTCACTCCCTCTCTGGTGGATGTGAAAAAGTACACCTACTTTGCTTAGGCAGAAGCTTGTGTTTTGTAAGTGATGCTCATGATCTGCAGATGGCCTGTGCACAAATTGCAGTCCCCCACTAGCTGATTGCATGTGAAATAGCTGTGGTATCATTCCCATAGCCAATTTCATGGAAACACACTCCTATAACTAAGAACATCATGTGGGTGTTGGCCCTTTTCATTCACTGTGAACAGGACTTCATGTCGGTGTTTGACAAACATCATCACAGAGGGTAGTGGGATATACCTCTTACAACATACACTGTGGAGACAGGCCAACAAACAGGAGTGGGATGTTCTAGACATGAGGACAGAATGTAAGTCTTGCTCTTCTACATTTGAAGCAATGTTGGTTTAACAGAATTTGTGTGGATATAGGTGGTCTACATGATTTAATATCTGTCATGACAGTGTTATCTGGTTGGGGAAACTCCCACCTGTAGGGCTATCTGCAGACTGTCCAGTATTTGGAGTCTTCCATGTGTTGTGTTACTCACACATGTCCTATCTTTAGAAATGCAGTAACATACTCTGAGGATTGCAGTCAGTACATGGTGACAGCCATGTGAATTACTGACTTCATATCCCTCAGTAGACATATGTCACAACAAACCCTGTTATACCAGTAAATGTATGG